>NC_034597.1:76482307-76502990 GCF_900095145.1 Mus pahari | reverse complement strand
CAGGTGTCCCCTTCAGTGAGTTAAGGTTGGTTCCTACAGGTGTCCCCTTCAGTGAGTTAAGGTTGGTTCCTACAGGTGTCCCCTTCAGTGAGTTAGGGTTGGTTCCTACAGGTATTCCCTTCAGTGAGTTACGGTTGGTTCCTAGCGGTATCCCCTTCAGTGAGTTACTCTACAAAATAACCTGAAATATCCAACTGTAAGGAGGATGACAGGTTTGATTTCTGCCAGCTGCAGTTTAGAAGTGACTACTTGAACAACTTCCATTTTTGAAGTTTCAGTCCTAGGTCTGCTGGCTCCTTGTATTTGGGCTGAAGGCAAGGCAGGCTCTCCTGGTGCTGTACGACATTGCTGGGAAAGTTGATCACTTCCTGGCATCCAGCAGAGAAAGATGGAAAGACTTAAGACATGATGCACCATTCAGAGATAGGCCTTAAGTAGTCTGCTCCTCCCTGGAGGCCCTATATTTTAATAGTCAATTGATCTGTGAACCGACCAGTGGGTTGATGTATCAAGGTTAGTACTCTCATGACAAGAGCAGCCAGGGGCCAGTGCTTCAGCACGTGAGCCTTATGGTGGTGGTGTGGTTTTTTTTTTTTTTTTTTTCCTAGCCAACATTGACCTAATTCAGGTAGCTCGCTCTCTCTCTCTCTCTCTCTCTCTCTCTCTCTCTCTCTCTCTCTCTCTCTCTCTCTCCCTTTCTCCCTTTCTCTCTCCTCAGCATGCTTACTTATGTATACAGTGGGGACAACACTAACAGTTATAAAGCGAGTACAGAGCCTACTGCACAGTACTTAATGTTCTAAGATCATCAAACTATGTACCTTTATCTTTCAGTGAAAACATCTGGTTCGCACTCATCTAGCTTTGCAGGCATTACTATGCACCCAAACACAAGTTTTATTATAGAGTTTTAATTTGTAATTTCTCAGTTTTAAGAATTTCCCATTGGAGTGCCTGAAACTATAACCAAAGATTTTTGTAGGTGTGTGTATGTGTGTGTGTGGGGGGGTTGTATGTGGTGAGTAGGTATGGACTTTTCTATAATTTAAAGCAATCTGCACGCAACATTTATGCTTGTCCTAGGTATACAGCTGAGTACGTTAGCTGTTGGATAGGCAAGCACTCCTGTATGTTATTAGAAGGTAGATTCCCATTTTACTCTGCTTTAGCTTGAAACATTTCTTTCTTTAAGTTTACGTTTTGGTTTTGACCCCAAATATCTTTTTCCAAAGTGCAGTTACACCGTCAAATAACCTTTAAATTCAGCTGGGCCCCTGCAACTCTTCCACCACTCAAAATTCATTTTTTGAGAGTTATTTGCAGGTTACATTCAAAACAAATTTGTCAACCTAGAGTTATTAAGGTATGCCATAAATTTAGAGTTAATGATTATAGCTACATACTTTAGAAACATGAGAAATTATGTTGACTCACATTCATATGTGAGTCTAAAGAATTGGTGTCTAACCTTACACATGTAGAAGAGCACTATACTATCTATGTGTAACCTTGCTCTCTTTGCTCAGAGAGGGTTCATTCTTATTATGCCTTACATCTTTTTTTTTTTTTTTAAGATTTATTTATTTATTATATGTAAGTACACTGTAGCTGTCTTCAGACACTCCAGAAGAGGGCGTCAGATCTTGTTATGGATGGTTATGAGCCACCATGTGGTTGCTGGGATTTGAACTCTGGACCTTCGGAAGAGCAGTCGGGTGCTCTTACCCACTGAGCCATCTCACCAGCCCTATGCCTTACATCTTACTATGACTCACTAGTGAGGCGTATTTGGCCTATAAATATGTCTCCTAATATCAACATAATAGCAGTTTCTTAGCAAATAACTTTTACAATACCAAACAATGAAGAAAATATTGAGGGCCTAGCACTTGCTTTGGCTGTTTTGAGCTTATAAAAAATTAACTCTGACTCTCAGGTAGCCACTGAGTAGATGGTGTGCTAGGTACTTGTCTCAGTAAGAACCAAGCTTTCTAGTGAGCATCTAAAGAAATAGCTATGAAAATGAATTTACCATCATTTTACAAAAGGTCTTGTTTCAGCCCATATGGAGTACGGGAGAGCTGTGGACACAGAGGTCTTTATTATATGGAATTGTCTATTTTAGGTGTGAGAATATGTGTACTGAACATAAACCACAGAAAGAAGATAGGATATGTGCATCACTTGGCTAGCTCTTAGTGAGCAAAACCCTGATATATGTGTGTAGCAGAATGTCATTAGGAGTCTTTTTATTGCTACATGTTTTAGGGTTTTTGTTTGCTTGGCTGGGTTTTGTTTTGTTTTTAAAGATGAGTAGTCTTCAGTGTTACCCCATGTCTTTAGGCTGTCTAGTCTAGGGTTCTTGGTCACCTAAGCAGTGTCAGGTATGGGTTCTATCTCATGGAGTGGATGTTAAGTCAAATCAGATATTGGTTGGTTCGTCCCACAAGCTTTGGGCCACCATTGCCCTAGCATATTTTGCATGCGACACACCATTATGGACCAAAGGGTTTCTGGCTGAGACAGTGCTTAGGTTTCCCTATTGGTCGTATGCAGAGTAGCTTCCTATACCAAAGACTGTTACATAGCGGTGAAGATACTCTGTAGGCACCAGCTGGGTATCTTTATGTTTATGAGTTGTATGAATGTTGTCTTCAGTAATTGGGGCATTGATGTCCATTTGTAGTGAGCACCCTATAGACTTGCAACAGTCTGTGTTGTTTGCAGGTCCCAATAGGACCCCTTTGGCCAACAAATCAATTAGATAGAATGTAATCCAGGTATCGAAATCTCCCTTTGGTTACAGGCGATGGTCAGCTGGAACTCTCTCACCCATTATTTGCAAATTTCATTTGCATCTCCTTCATCTATGGATGTATTTTAGGAAGTTTCCACTGCATTAGGTTTTCATGCTACCCCTCAAATTGCCCTTAAGTTTTGCTCTCTCTCCTCCACTTCATTTCCCTTATTCCACTCGACTCTTCCCTTGTAGTTCCCAATCCATCCCTAACTATCTTTTCTATTTCCACTTTCTAAGATCTGTGTGCTTCCCTCCTCCATAAGGAGCCACCTGATGGAGTGGGGAACTGGGATGAAGCCAAGAGTGGCGGAAGATGGTTTATGGGGAAGATATATAAAATCCACTGAAGATGTGGGAAGGGTGGATGGAGGAGGCAGTTTGCTGCAGAGCTGAGATTGAGACTGGGCCATTGGATTTGCAGGAAAGGAGCAAGAGTTGCAGATCTGTAATTAGCGTCCCTGCTTCCCTGACTGGGCCATTTATGCTTTGTACTTCCCCTGTGGGCCACTGAAAGGCAGTACCATCACCCTCCAGTATATGCATACAAAATTCTTGGTTAGCTAGAGGTATCATTTTAACTATTGATAACAACCATCCCTTCTGTGAGCTATTGGATTTAATTTTTGTCTTGTTTTTTTTTTTTTAATATCTGTTGATATAAAAGCTTTTCAAGTTCTCACATTTAAACATGATGTCCTGCCAGTTGGATTTGTCCCACAAATACAATTTTCACTCAGAGATCCTTCCTCCATTTAAGTCCCACATCCTTCTTGTAGAGAAGACCAATTTGTTCTTCACATAAAAGTAAAATTCCACTGCAGAAATATGTGCTCCCTGTTTAATGATGTGACTTTTAAAATCTCTATTTTGCATCATTCACTCTGCTTGCCTGTCAGCAAATATAAGCCTTTTCTCTGACAACATGATGTGGAAAACAAACAACAGAAACCTATATTTCAAGCATGTGATGTAGCCTAGAATATTAATTTTGATTTTCATTTAATGTTTGTACTGTAATATTGTAACAATTGTCTTTCATTGTAGACCTCATTGATTTCAGGAGTAAAATGCTGTTAAGATTTATTGGTGTCTGTCTTGTCCATTTGACTTTATTATTTTTAACTTCATAAAATATTCTACAGCGATGATTGCATTATGAAGGAAAAGCTAATTTTTTGACTCAGATTTGTTTCTAACCTAAAAAAAGTTTCTGTTCATGGAGGAACGTTAATTTAGTACAAATGTTTAATTTTTCCAGTGGTAATAATTTTTTAAACTTTTAATAATGAAATTATTTTCTTATGTTGTATCATGGTATATAAGTGTGAATGTGGCATTATTTAATAAATTGGTTAGGAAATGATAATCAAGGTTTAAGAGTGTTTGTTATGGATCATTTTTTTATTATAAAGATTACTTAAATGTACTTCCTAATCTTTTTTACTTAAAAAAGTATTAATATCTCATAGTATTAAGTCATGATATTTTTAAAAACTTACATTCATAGTTGCTTTAAGTTATAATGTGTATGTCGTGATTTAAGTTCTAGTCTAAAGCATCTTCATGACTATTGTTCTTGTTCTCGTCATGGTGACAGCATGCTTTACAAAAGGCTGACAGATGTTCATGAACTAGATAGTAAACCTTGTTTTACATTTTATTTCTCTTAATTTTATCAGAAAATGCTGATAAATTCAAAATTTATTCCTCCAACAAACATTTTAGGATCTACATATATGATATATTACTGAAGATACAGAAAGAAATAAAAAAAAGTTTTCCTTATTTTGTTTTGGATAGAAGGATAAAACTTTCATAAAAATTGTAATTAGAAGACCTGTTAGCACATTTAGTGACATAGATGAAGCTCAGTTCTGTTTTACTAATTGTAGAGACAGTCTCAAACAACTGTGAGGTGCAGGATTTGAAATCCTCTTTTACAGAATTCCCACCACTGGGGAACAAGCTGCATAAAGAGATGCCTTTATAGAGTGCTTCAGTTGCAAAGGCTGAGACACTTTATGACTCTAATGGTAGAAGCATTAGAGTGCACCTCCTGGTGGACTTGGTGAGGCTTGGCTTTTGGTATAAGGCCAAAGATAAGAGTGACTCAGGAGTGGAATGAGCAGCACAGGTAGAGGAGATGTATGACATGTATGGAATCAGGTACAAGGTGGATGGCAACCTATAGGAACAACAGAACTGTAAGTTATATTTTATATTTGAGCATACTTTATAAGAGATCATCACCTGTATTCTGCCAGGTTGTGTGTAGATCTTGGTTCAGATACTCAAATGTTATGTAACAGACATCTGGGAATTGGTGTGGAAATCTATATGCCAAGTGCAGAGATGGTGTTGGAGAAAAACAGGATCCTGGAGGGGCAAGGATGTTTACTTCGTCTGAGTGTAGGAGCGAGATGCCTATTGTATTTACTTGAATATTATCTATGACAGGGAAGGTTCAAAACTAGTAGCTTCGTGTACAGGTAACAACTTGTGGTGGTCCTGCCATTCCTCTGTAGATGAGCTGGTTGAGGACTGGCCTTTAGGTAACTGAGATGCGTATCTGGTTGAATCTTCACTAAAAGAGCCAATTTTATACCAGCTCTGTTTTTATTATGTTTATTCTGAGGAATGGCAAAGATTCATTTCTTAGTCCAGAAATGTGACAAAGTTGAAAGGTAAAAGCTAGGATGAGCTTCTAGGAATCCTCAGATTTATAACACATTCAGGACTGATAGCTGTCTGCACTTGGAACTGATATTGAAACCCACCCCCACGCCCAGCAGAGCTGAGACCCTTCCCTGTGCCTTAGGCTTGCTAGCCAGGCTCACTCCCCTGATCCCAGCCCCTGAACTGGCACCTGAAAGAGGCATCCTCTTGTGAGATTGAGCACTTGTTCTTGCTGTTCACTCTCTAGCTCATATACAGGTACGTCTGTGAATCAACACTTCTAGAGACTATACTGTTGAAAAGTCCCCTGTCTATTTCAAATTAGTCATGAAAAATCATCTTCGAGCCTCAAGGGTAAAAGTTTGTTTGAAGAAGAACAAAACTGTTTATAGAAATTTAGTAATTTAGTAATTACTGGACAAGAAACTGCCAGACTGACTCTTAAAACTCTTTAGTTTTACTCGTTCGATGGCTCCAACCATTAGACTGTATTTTATTAGCCTGGAATTTACACACTCCTTTTTCTCTTCCAAATGTGTTTTGGTCCTTACTTAAAAGCTAGCAGTGAGAGGTTGGTCAATTACATTTAAATTCACTTAACTACAATGTACGAGTAATGTAATCAGAGAGTGCAGCTGAAGCAGAAGAAATGGCTTAGTAGGATTTCTGTTTGTAGACACAAGCACATTTTTATAGGGTAGCTTAATTATTCTGGCTGGTGGCCTTAAATGTGCCCCCCTAAGAACCTCTAATGATTTGCTGGGAACAGAGTGACTTTCTTTACACTGACTTCCGCCCTGCCACAGTGTCCTGTTGACCTGCAGTGTAGTGGTCGTGGGGAACACCATGCCCTTCCTGTTTCTTAGATGTTGCCATCACTTATTTCAGCATGATTCATCATTGATTATTCACTTCTACAGATAAGAAAAACACAATATATTCCCCCACTCCCAAAAAGGCTTCATCCTATGCTAGACAATTTAATATCTTATGAAAAGTCAGTGAGATAAGAATTTGAGGTGGCATACTTCTTTTTTCCGTGATGTTGAAATTGAACATAAAAGAAGTTGATTTACACCACAAGAAAGCAGTCCCCAATGCACTGTACAGGATGGTTACAGAAGCCTTCTGTCCAATATGGGCTAGTGTTCCAATGTATTAAATATATGAGAAAAGGATGCGGACTTTACCATCCCCTCCCTCCTTGTCCTCAAGGGAGAGGAATGAGAGGCTGTCAAGCTTGAGTTAGGTATCCATGGCCAGTGATTTAATTACCATTTCCTTGAGTATTCCAATAAAGACTGAAGCGAAGCTTTAAGGGAGCTTCCTGGTTTGTGAGCCTAGAGATTTCTGGAAGGCGTGTGGCTAGCCTAAAGAGAGCAGGGAGCTCTGCCAGATCACCTGTCCTCTGTAGTTGGCTTCTCCTTACTGGGCTGTTCATTCGTGGTGTCCATTTTAATAGCACTACAGCTGTCAGGATTGTGATTTCCCAAGTTCATGAGCCACCCTAATGAACTTTGGAGCTTTAGGGAAGGGCTTGTAAATTGTAGGAACTCGAGTTGTAAAGAGTTAAGAGACTCAGTTGGTGTTGGAAAAGTCTGTGTGGTACAAGAAAACAACCACCAAAGTACTAGCAACCCACCTGTACCAGCTCCAGCCGTTCTCTCGGTGTGCGTCTTGTGCCTTTTGTTTCCCAAGTGTGTTCTCCACAAACTCAGAGTTGTTGATTTCTGGTGTCAGGAACCATTTTCTTCATTCTTTCTTTGCACATTTTACAGGTGGTTGAGGAACTTTTATACTTACAGAATCTTTGGCACCCCCTTATTAAACAAAGGTTCAAACCTACATAAACACATATTTCATTAAGTAAATATGCATTCAGTCAAGCTGCAGGCTTGTGTCTACTTTGTGTTATAGGTTAGGCATATTTCCCAACATGTCCCTGGTGTCTTTTGATTTATGAGGGTCCCCACACTATTTGTTGTTGTCCTTGATTTTTCCCTATATTTTAGGCATGTGTTTTTGTATTCAATAGTACGATATTGCTTTAGATGTTCTTTATGAAAAAGTAACATTGCACTTTTTATTGTTTATGCTTTTCTTGATACTAAGCCTCTGTTTCCTCATTTTGTAAATTCAGAAAATTAATGATACCTAGATTATGATGTGAGAGAGGCAGGCATATATCAATACTCAGCAAAGGTAATGTCATCATTGATACTGTTGTTTTATAGCAACTACTGCCATGAGTTACTACTTTACTGCTGTAGTCATAAAATATAATTCATAGCACAAAGTTGGTACAGGACTTTAAACTTTCCTGACCACTTATTTAGTTAATAAAAAATAATTTGTTTTTTTAAATCTTTACATAATAGCATTTTCAAAGTATAAAAACAACTGAGCCACCAGTGAGATTTCTTGAATAATTATAAAACACATGCTAATGACATATTAGAAAAGAGACCAAATAGACGAGGAGAACAAAAGGTATCTTTTCCATAATTCAGAGAGAAAGTGTAAGAAGTAGCAAAATAAGCACTTGGAAGTAAAAGAAGTAAAGGAAGCCTTGTAGATGTGATCGAGGAGAAGCCATGGTTGCGGACACATTGATGAGCAGACATAAGATGACCCATTACCAATGGAGCAGTGTCCAGCAGCATGCTGGTTGGCAACAAGAATGAACCTCCATTATTACATTAGCTGCTGTCATAGTGGAAGGATTCCATGCAAACCTCTGTCTCTGTTACCTTCTCGTTTACTTTGAAATTGGTAGGTAAAGCTGAGCTCACAGCCTCCTGTAACCTAAGCATAGACTGTTTCTCTAGGTGCTGTCCTTAGCCCTATCTCATTTTGAAAAGCCTGCATAGGATATACACCAGAAATTTAAAAGAGAAAAGAAGACATATCATTTAGGAAAATGTACATGAACATAAATTAAGAATGATTTCCCCATGGTCTGAGCTATAATATCATTCTTCTGACAACTGTTACATGTAACCTCAGTCTTATAACTCAGTAATTGTGGTATTCAACAGTTAGATTGTTAATTAGAATTATATGTTAAGATTTTGTTAAAAGGTATTGATGTGATTGTTGTTTGGTATACAACTATATAAAAACAATACCATTTCATATTTTTTACATTTTTCATTTTTTGCTGTTTCATTTTTTTCAAGAACATAAACCATTACTATTGGGGTTTGTTGTAATGTTTGTTTATTTGTTTGTTTTAAACCATGTTCCTGGGCATTTTGATTGCTTCACTGGATATCTCCACACTTATAGGTAAAACTTGTACTCATTCTTCACAAATAAGGCAATGTTAGAAAATGAAAGGATACTTAGAATTATTGTATTTAATTTTAAGATATCATTTATAATTAATATATAATTTAATAGGATTTTTTATTAAAATTTATCTGAACTTAAAGCAAATCAATATTTAAAAGTCATTTTGAGGGTACTCCTCCTTCCTTATGGAATAGTTACCTCGTATCTTATTCATGTAAAAGTGAAGGAGTCTGTAGAGGGTTGACTGTTTACCCTTTGCAGCAAGGCCAGTTCTTCCCAGTGGCTCAGCTGTCATGGTTACTATGGGTGGTTCATGTGCACTGACTGGGAGGCCATTCAGTTCAAAGATGGAGCCTGTCGGTGATTAGATAGTGCTCAGGTACTGGTAAAGATGTCTTTGTGATCTAAAATGCCATTTCTGGCCTCGTCCTCCGTACGAGAGACTAGTCTGTCCAACACAGAGATTTTGGCACATCCTTCCCAGCTCTTCACCAGTTCTTTCCAGAGATTTGTTGGGGAAAATGAAACAATTGTATTTGAGTTCATTATTTCAGTGAACTGTCTTTGCTCTTTCTTATGTGACTAGATTATTCTGTTGTGCTTGTAGTGATTAGGATGTCTACTTTTAACCAATTGCTTCTTAAGTGTGGTTGGCTTATGTAGGAACTTCCTGTATTTCTCTCTATTTCATAAAGAATCCATTGTCTGATTTCCTTCATATCTGGATTTAAAATTCAAAAGGTTAAAAATTAAATTTGATGGAACAGAATGTTTTAGAATTCATTTTCCCACTATGAGGTTTTTTTTTTTTTAACAAATGTTTTGTTGCTAGATTGTTGTACCTTTTATATATTATAATTTTGTCCTTTCAAGACATTTAATATGCTCTCTTCTAGTCTCTGTAGAAATGCTGGAAAAGAACTTGAAGCAGATGGGAAGGCAGCTTCAACAGCTTGAGAAGAATTTGGAAACCTTTCCCCCTCCTGAGGACTTGCATGACAAGTTTGTGATAAAGATGTCCATATCCTTTTGATATCTAAATAAGTTCGTTGTCAATGGATCTACAATTTCATATTGTTTTAAGAAACCTTTTATAACTAACATACATTACATAGTGTCATATCATTAAAAGTTTAACTTGTATCTTTCAGGTAAACTAACCAGGGTGTTTTTTATCATAAATAATACACCAAATATTTCTATGTCTTTTCACCTTCCGTCTTCTTGAATAATAGAATGTTTATTCAATTTGCTCCTTCTGTTTGCCTAATTCCATCTGATAAAGATATTAACACTTAGTTTGAGGAAGTTTGAATCTAATGTCGTGAAATGTGACTTAGCTACATTTGAACTATTTCAGGAATCATATATAGACTATAAAATCCGAACATGACTGACTACTCAAGAATTGATTTACACTAGAAATTAACTCTGATTCCACATAATTTAATGTCTCCGTTAGAAGACTCTGCCATTCCAACCTATAAAAAGGAGCTTGTCGTAATTACTGCTTGTGTGTGTTTCCTTCCAACTCAAAGTGAAATCAAAAGTAATGTATGTAAATCGGTAGCATGGAGGCTGTGTCTTACTAGATTTATACTTTGTATTCACTTGTCTTTGTCATCAGCGACTTTGCCGCTTAGTCTCTAATTAGTAAGTGAAGTAATGAACATCTCTATTTCCTGAAGCTAATGTTGAGGTGCTGTGCAGACCACTGTATGAAATCAGCAACGGGTATGTTTTTCATTATAATGAAGCATTGTCATGTGCATTATTAAAATCCCATATGGATATCTGAATTTTATATGAAAGGACAACCCAGTTGTAAAATGAGGAGTTATAAATAGACTCCCCTAATACTTTAAACTGATGTACTTGAAGTAATAGGACTTCCCCTTTTTACTTCTCCCTTGACATTTAGTGAATCAGAAAATTATTATTTGGTTTGTCATAGACTTTATTGTATGTGCTTTCAACCTAATTGTGAATTAGTTCAATTTTATCTTCCTTCTCTATCTTTGTCAGGAAATATCATAAAAATGCACTCAGTAGCAATCAGTTAGGGGTAATGTGTTTGTCTCCTCTTGACTCTCATCACCTACCCAGCTGCTTTCTAAAGAGGTTGTCTCTTGGTAAGGATTTATTTTCCTTTCTCTTTTTTTAGACTAAAAATTGAGTAAATATCCATCAGAAGTATAGATTTTCATCACCCTTTCAACTGACAAATTATGCATTTTACTATATGTATATTGCAGTTAGGTTTTTATAATTATACTTGAATTTGAGTTATTTTTATCATGTTATGACAATCATATGTGACTACTGTTTTTGTTGTTGTCGTTGTTACTTTTTGCTTTGTTTTCTTTTTTTAACCCTGAAGTATTGTTAACTGAAATTATTGGGTTTTGTTTGTTACAGATATAAAAAGCATCTTATAAAAATTTTGATCCCATGTAGCTTTTGGTCATACACTGTGAGTGGCTAATTAGGAAGCTTGGGTTTCTCAAACTAGCACGAATTCCTAAAATCATGCTCCACAGATGGTCTCAGGACATCCCCCTGCCTGTATTCATATGACAAAGTACTGAATGCTGTCGGCTTCCGGAAAGGTGTGCAGCTCATAAAACACAGACAGCAGGAAATCAGAACCAGGAAGGATGAGGCTTTGCTGGAAACAGTTTTTCATTCTGAGTAAAATTACACTCCACGGACAGGAGAGCTACCATATCCTGTCGCTAAATATCACAACCTAGAAGCCTCTAATGAACTGATTAGCATTCACGTGTCTCTTGGAAGTCAGATATATGAACAGTTGGTGCACTTTGCTATTGACAAAGCTTATAATCATAAATATTCTCTGCCAAGATTAGACTGTACTCGTTTGCTTTTCATCTTAGTTAGACATACTAGTTTTGAAGTAATTAAATTCATTCGTTGCAAGACTTTGTTTACTTTAATTAGGACTGACAAGTCAAATTTTGAATATTAAATGAATTTATACAGATCTTATTAAAATGGCAAATTGTGAGCTTTCAGGATCTTAGAAAATGGAAGGGTTTAGAAGCAGAAATGCACAATGAATTAAAATGCACTAAATTTTTTTATTTGCACTCAAACTTTGTTGATGCTTTATAATTAAATTCTCATGAGTTGAAGCCTATAGCAAAACTTTAGTTCTTCAACCAATTCTGGAGGAGTATTGTATATTATTTAATTTGTAAAAAATGTATCTTTATATGTAAATATTCACTTTGAACAATTATGATTCAATAAGGTATTAGACAATCTACTAATTGAAGTGTTTTAAAGAAACAGATTGTCTTAGGGTTTCACTTGCTGTGAAAAAACACCGTGGCCAAAAACCACCTTGGGGATGAAAGGGTTTATTTGCCCTACACTTTCAGATCACAATCCATCATTGGTGAAAGTCAGAATAGGAGCTCAATCAGGGCAGGATCCTGGAGGCAGGAGCTGATGCAGAAGTGATGGAGGGATGCTTCTTACTGGCTGGCTCTCCCTGGCTTGCTCAACCTGCTTTCTTATAGAATCCAGGACCACCAGGCCAGTAATCTAAACACTCACAGTAGCGTGGGCCCTTCCCAATCAATTACTAATTATGGGATGTTGGGTCATTGAGTAGATGGATTTTGTTTTGTTGAATTTGTCTTGTGTGGCCACTATCTCTTTGTAATTTCTCTTTAATTTTTTCTTTATTTTTCTCATTTATTTATAATGACTTTTAAAGACAAATTCAATATGCTACTACTGGATCTGTTTGAATCCAGTTTACATTGACCTTTCCCTTTCTCCACTACCCAACAGCTTACTGTTTGTTGTCTTACAGATAATGACCTAGATCTCTTAGCCGGGATTATTCCCTTTCTTGTCTCAGTTAGCCTCTGCCTCCCTGTGTAACCAAAGAAATGTTAATTTGACTCATGTTGATTATTATGGGATGTTCTCACCTTTTTATACTTGTCTGTCTCCACATTGTATAGTTAATATACATTGCATGACCACAGAACCTTAGCCTATTTTGTTAAATTCTGTTCTGTCTAAGACCTACGGGTACAGGGAACTTTAGAGTATTTCTCGAAATGGAAGTCTAGGTCCAGGGGTTGTCAAATACATTAGATATATGGATCTCACTGAAGTTGATCCTTGAACACTATGAACCGATTGTGCCTCTTCCTCCCTCCCTCCCTCCCCCCCCCCCCCCCGTGTGTGTGTTTAGCATGTATGCACACACCTATGTGCGTGAACAGGTCTTTGTGCATCTGGAAGCTAGTGATCGCTTTCTGGTATCTTCCTCTGGCTCATGTTAAGAGACAGGGTCTCTTCCTAAACTGAGAGCTCACGCATCTGACTAGGCCACTTAGTCAGTGAGGTACAGGTACAAACCCGTGCTGCCTCCCGGCCCTGAAATTATAGCTCTGTGCCACTTGACCTGACTTTTCCATGGGTTTAGGGATCCCCACTCAAGGATGTCCTCATCTTTGCCCAGCAGTCACTTTGCCAGCTGTTTCCGGAGGGTGCAAGCAGTGTGACCCCGATGATGGCAATGTCGTAATAGTGAACGCCTAAGTATGACTGTAGCTGTGGAGGAAGCTGGCTGTCAACAGTCGTGGTAGACAAGAACTACAGTACAAGTTGTGTTTTAGCTCTGATTACTGGTTTTGAGATCATGTGAACACAGATCTGCAGCTCATGTATCTTCTGAATAGTACAACAATAGTGATTCACGCGGAAAGAAATAGATTTCTTAAAACATAAGGTAGAAGTAATGTGTGTGGCAGTAAATTTGCACTGTTTCAAAAGTTTATTTTGTTGCATATTGCCTGTTTTTCTGAACGAATAGAGAGCTAGATGTTAGGAAAAATGATGCAGCTCAACCATTACTGACATACACATTTACTTTCTCTTTCCTTCCCTCCTCCTTCCCTCCCTTCTTCCTTTCTTCCTTCATTTCTTTGCTTTCTTTTAAACCCAGACTAGCCTCAGACCTGTGGTATTAAGCCTGCCTAAGTCTACCATGCACTAAGTTACACATGTGCCAGGCGCACACATTTTGTTGAAGTGGAGTTTAGGAGTGGAAACAAGAGTGTCTAGTTTGGGTTGTTCTTTGAGATGGTGATAATTATTCTTCCACTGTCCTTAGAGAGGCACTCTGAGCATTTAAGTGGTATGCCTTATTCACATAAGCAGTTACTCTGCTCCATCAGACAGTCGTTTCAGACTTGTAAGGATTAGTTTGGCTATTTGCACTGCTAGCTTTACTATTTGGATAATTCCTGTTACTCAAAAGCTCTCCTTCATTTTCTTTTGGAGATAATGGCTTTATTCATAATAATGATAAGAAAATTAACTTAAAAACCTCCTGGCTGTTAGGACAAACCCATGTCATTTCCGTGGCTCTGGCTCTTCATCATCCTTCCCATCCCATCTTTCAGTGTAATTGCACTGTTTTCTAAGTGTATGCACATGCACTGCTGATGTTTCCTTATTTGTGGTCTTACCTCAAAACCTACACAGCACCATTGTTTTATTTTACACTCTTTGACAAATGAATTCTTAACAATGTGCATTTCTCCACATGTTGGGAGAAATTTAGTAATATTTGTGCATTGCCTATTGTTAAAACTCAGCCTTGTAAGCAGTGATCTGGGCAGAAAACAACAGGTATGGAATCCCCCAAGAGACCCTCAGCCAAGCAGTTTCTTCTTAAATCATTAAATCTCAACTATATATCCACGTGCATGTGTGCACACAGTTTTGTGCATAGAATATCCGTGACATTTCACACGATTCTTTAGGAGACCCTTCCGACCAAGGTTGAAACAAAATATTGGTACAAGTGTCTTTAGGCTGTCTGATTCATCCACAAGAGTCTTTCTTCAGAATATGGTGGTGATTTTATATCATATTGTCTTAGTAGTTTTTTTTTAATTGAAATTAAGGACAGCCTATTGTCTGTTTTCAAAATATTTTCTATTACCAGTGAGATACAATTCTGATATTACTATATTGTCTTTCAGAGTGGTTTGATTTATATTATCATAAATTTGTGTGAAAAAAATTCCAAATGTCTATCTCCACATTTGCCTACTTTGTTTTCTGTATCCAAGGATAAATTTTCGTCAAGTAATATGTATGAGAAATTATGTAAGAGTATTTTTAGAAAAGAATTTAAAGCATCAATTTACTATCCTGCTCTTAAAATCTTTGGCTTATACTAAGTGACCAGGAACACTATCAGGTGTTCATGTATATTCCCAAATGCCTGATCACTTTTCTAGGCAAGTTGGTAGAACTGTCTCCACACTGTGTGCTCTAGGTGACCCTGCTTCTTCAATGTTTGAGATAAGGCTGTTGAGGCAGGGAGGAGGAGGCCTGGTGTACAAGCACAGGTTGTACAGGTGCTGTGCATTGACCTTAAGTTGTTCAATTCAACTGCTTTTCTCTGTGCCCATATTCCTCAGGGTATTCTAACTGCTGAGTCTTAGCAGCTGAACTCGAGTCATTTACTTCACAAGCTGCATGGCATAGATTATTACTATGATAAATTGGAAAAACATTCTTGAGCTGAACTATGAAAGACAGATATTAAATATATAAATATGTATTTGGCTATTTGCCAGAATTAAGTTGACATTCAATAACAGTTTCTCTGCTTTGTGCCATAGAGAAGACTCTCTGATAGCCATTTTTGAGTTTGGAAGATGGAAGATAAAAAACTAGAATCAAATAGGGAGCCAGAAATGTTTTCATATAAAGCATTGCTTTGCAAATTTCAAAACTCCTTAACTTAGTATATACAGCTTCGTTATTGGTGCGAAAGAGCAGTATGAAAAACTCTCCACGCTCCTGGACAGCATGGCACAATTGTCCCAGAGCGTAATGGGCTACTATGCTGTCGACATGAAGAAGGTTTCCGTGGAAGAGTTTTTTAATGATCTGAACAACTTCAGAACTTCATTTATGGTACGTGAAAATTCTACCTTTGTTTTCTGAAAAGTGCCCTTGCAATTGTTCTTTCCCATTCTCTCTGTAACTGTGATATTTAATTCTCTTCTCGCTTTTTCTAGTGAAACCTGTCTTTTCTGATGGTGCAGATCAGCTTTAAATTTTTCAAATTTTTTTGAAAAATACGTAGTTTGTTCTCTTTTGGGCCTTTTAAAACATGAAACTGTAATCAGAAATTTTGATTGAAAAAGTGACAAATTCTGAAGTCTTTCATAAAGGCCCCCTTCTGGCTGATTACAGGGCACACTTATAATAAGTTTTTGGCTATGAGTTTGCTTCTTTATGCTTAAGATGAATTTGTATTTTGTGGTATAATTTTACCAAATTCCGTGCAGCTCCTATGAAGCTTCCCCCTCCTGTTTTAATGCATTGTACAATAAGCCCCCTGCCGTCTCCCTTTGAGTAGGTTTTACATTCTTACAGTTTTCTTCAGACACTTTAATAGGGAGGTCAGGTCTTTGAGGTAGAATCCTTTCATTTAGGTATTAAAGAGATCTTTTGAAAAGTATTAGCTGATTAGATGGGGGGAAAACGCCACACACACACACACACACACACACATACACACATACACACACACACACATTAAAGTGAGAAGGTATTGTTGCTTCCCTTGGGAGACAGGGGATACTGTATTGCAAGGGGAAAAATTGTTATTCTTAATAAGTGGGGAAATCATGTTTTTATTTCAGCACACATTTTGTGAGGATTAAAAAGTTTTGAAGTATAAAGAAAAAGGAGATTGAGTGTAGAGCGCTGCTTTTTCATCTCAAGCAAACTTTGTTGCTAACTTTGCTGGACTCGGTTATAATCACTTAAAAATGATTTGATGAGCCTTTAAGGAAAACCCTCCATTTATTTACTAACACTTTTCATTCTGTTTTCTCCAAACATTTAGGGGTCCTTTCTATTGTATTCGTTAATGGCTGTGTACTCACCTTGTCTTCTTGTGATGCATATATGTATCACTTCCTGTATAATGCATTGTGTTGAATGAGTATAATGTATAATGAGTGTTGAATTATCTAATGACTTATGAGTCACCATTGTTCATAGAAATAAATTTTAAAACATTTCACTTTGAGAAAGGTGGACTTAGATTCCAGAATGACATTAGCAGTACATTATTTGCTTGCATTGATCAATTGTGCACATAAGTGATGAAGGTTTATTTCCCCCTATGAGAGGCAGGATAGTAGCAGGTCCTTGGTCCTTCCCACTGCGGAGCTGGCAGGCTTCCTTGGAGCTTTCTCTGTTTCAGGCCACTCTGCCACCCCTGTTCAGTGGCTAACATGCTGTCCTCTACTTAGCTCCAGCCCTGTCCACTCACAGTCCGTGTGCTCATTCTGCTAAAGTTAGAGCCTGTCTGATTCACCCTTATGTGTCTAATACAACCTGTCACTTCAGTTGGTTAACTTTGGGATATCCCATGACCAGTGGATGCCATGCTTTAATGGCTAATGTATTCATTGCCAACCACTTTCCACATTCCATCTTCACTTATTTAAACTTCACCACAACCAATATCTATACTCAGCACTGTTAGCCCATCATTCTATAGCTAGCCAGAAGCTAGTGTGCTGATCTACACTGTCTGGCTCCATATTTGTACCATATAGGCTGAATTGTGAGAACTATTAAGTATGTGGTACCTACAACACTTTCAAGTGGTACTAAATTGATAGCTAGCCTCTCCTTCCAAAATACAAGTCATGAGCAATTTCACTTATAGAAGTAATTTAATTTGTAATGAATTTATGTGAGCCATTTTTGAAATACCTCTGCTTTTGAAGTGAAACAATTAAAAGCTATCCCTGTAGTATACTGTTGACCAACTTAGATCATTTCTCCTAAGTATTACTACAGTTGCAACTGAGTCATGTAGATATTATCCTTCAGGTTTATATTTCTGCTCCATAAGAGCCTTGTTATGATAGCTAAAGAGGCAACATCTGTTACAGATTGCTGCCGCAAGCCATGTAGACCAAGAGGAGAAATTTTCAAGATCTTGTAGCTTCTGTGAAGAGCAGCTGTTCATTTGACAGTGCTTTAACTCACCCAGTTTAGACCAAGAGTTCTCATATGGGAGTTAAGGTTTTTTTGCTGTCCTTTTTTTCCACAACAAGGCTCTGTGCTTACTGGGCACCAGTCTGTTTAGAGCTACTGTTCCAGCTTTTCCAGAAATGAGGGCTAAGGTAAGGAGAGATGTAATTTTGTTCGGTCTTACTTGTTGTTAGCATCAACAAGAGGAGAAAACCGCAAACCCATCAGTGCTTGAGCTCTCGCTTCTCTCTAGGCTCTGTGTACTTCCTGGTTACACTAAGTCCCAGTGAATCTTCACAGTGCTTTGTGAGCTCCATCCTTCCATGTAGAGGGAGCTGAGGTGAGGCCCAGACTTTTAGAAAAAGGGCTTCAGCTTTGAGAGGAACTACCTGTGATTCCTGTTTTATAAATTGTATATGACTCGTTGTGTGAGGCATAGGGGAGGCTATGGAACCTGTGTAGGTGTCAAAGAACAACTTGGGGAGAGGTCAGTTCTCCCCTTCCACTACATGGGTCCTGAGGATGCAACTCAGGTCATGCAACAAGCAAGCCTGTGCCTCCTGGAGCAACTCACTCCCTGAATCCTGCACTTTCAATGGCTTACAGCACCCTGCTGTTTAGTTTGTAAGGAAGTTGAAGTAATGACTTAGGGTTTGAGAGGTGTTGGTGGTGGTGTTGTGGTTTTGCCTTCTTTTGACAACTTATTAAATAGAGCACACAGAATGCTTCATTTCTTTATACTTAACTCTTTTGACCCATGGCTTCATGGTGGAAGATATATTTGCATGACTGTTTTGCTTCCAGAATATAAAATGTAAGTTTGAGGACAGTGACCTTGAAGCCTGGCTGGAAGAGGGAGAAAATGAAGATGGGTGGGGAATCTGCCTTTCTGCAATGTTTCTGTAGGACTGGGTCAAGCATAAAGGTTGGATTGGAGGTGCTGGGTGAACTGTGAGCTCTGCCAGTTGTTGATCTGGCATGCATCAACCTTGCACCAAGTGGTGCTCAGGCCCTCTTACTCGAATGCATTAGAGCTCCTCATCCTGTGATGCCTGTGAGTAGTTTTAGGTTCACTCTTCATGGGCTCCTATTAAACTGTCTGTTACTAGGAGGTGATACTGGTGACCTGATAGCCTTCCTTATCTTATTCAACAGCAGAATCATATTCTTGCTTGCCAGTGATTTTCTTTTGTCCTTGTCAGTGTAGTCTTGCAATGGAATGTGTCCAGCCCACTGTGTATCCTAGAAGAAAGAGATCTGTGCCCTGCTTTTATTCACCTGGTCTGGACTGCAGGATTTTCTCTTTAATGCTTTCATTACCCTGATGTTGCTTCCTTTTCAGTGAAAACGCCTTTGCTCTTACTTCTCCTTCCTCAAAATTATTAGCGCATTTCAACCCTTTACACACACACAAGCAGTGTCTTCTGAGTCTTTACGTATTTTGTTGAATNCCTCATTTAGAAAAGATTCTTTTGCACCTTCTCTTTTGCCCTTTTGTTGTGTCTTTTACGTAAAAGCTTTCAGACAAATTATACATGCTAAAAAATCTGTTATTTAGTGTTTCCAACATACTTGAGGACTATGAATTCTTTAATTGTTCAGTGTCAGATAATTCATACGGAGTAGTTTTGTGTGTGTGTGTGTGTGTGTGTGTGTGTGTGTGTAGCTTTTGAGCACAAGTGATTCCTGAGCACAGGAAAGTTTTTCTCTGAGCTTGCACTGCACTTAACATCCATTTCGAATTCTTAGTGTGTAAGACCCTGAGATCTGAGATTCCACTTGTGGCTAGGACTTCAAAGGCATCCAGAAGCAGACATTGCCTTGTCGTTATTACCACTGAGTACTCCAAGTTAGGGAAGTGTTATACTTTGCCCTTTCCCTATTTATGTATGTCTGCAGATGTGCCAGATTCTGAAGTTTGTGTTTGCTAGTTCATGAAACCCGTTTGGGTAAAAACCTTAGTGGTAAAGCACTTGCCTAATGCATTAAAGGGCCTGTGTTAAGTCTGCAGCGCTGGGAAGAAAAGAACACACAAAACCCATTATGCTTCTTCCTTTATCTCCCATGCATATATAAAATTCCTCTTTGCATTGTATGTGGTGGCAGTCTGAAGATTGAGTGGTTTCTTCATAAGTGCTTAGTGAATTCTTCATCATATAGACTTTACCCTCACCGTTTTGTCTGCTGTTGTGAAATTGAGCTGTTGGTTTCACAAATACGAAGGGGTTGGTGGTCATGAGCAGACCCTAGCATCTAGTACCAGTCATTGAAATGTGTCCTTGTAGCTTATTCGTGACAGTAACTTGCAAGGTAGTTAACCTTCCTTAACCAAATGCACATGTAACCATACAAGCTAGCTCTGTGCGAACAACCAGTACGGTCGCCTGGTTCTCTGTAACAGTTTAGGAACTGTAGGTATCCCCTCCTTTTTCCACATTCTGAGCAGAGTAGACACCCAGTTTGTGCTTAGCTCTGGCATTAGGTTATTTCTACAGGTTATGACTTAGGTTTCATCCAATTAAGATTTGACATTCACAGTTTTGGCAAACATTAATTTAGTTGATTTTTTTGTTTATGTAATTGAATATATAATTTATATAATATAATTTATATAATTAAATTATAATTTATATAATATATAATGTTTATATAATTGGTTTTATATATATATATATATATATATATATATATATATATAAAAAACCAATAACAAAGCGAGAATATCTCCTAAAATTATTCTGTATCTTGTAGTCAATTAAAATTTGCTTTTCTCTTGAAGTCTCAGTCTAAGGGATTATACTATCATCTCAACTACTACTACCCCATCATCCAATGAGAAGGCATTTT
>NC_034597.1:76470743-76481191 GCF_900095145.1 Mus pahari | reverse complement strand
GGCCCTGGCATTCCCCTGTGCTGGGTCATATAAAGTTTGCAAGACCAAGGGGCCTCTCTTCCCAATGATGGCCGATTAGGCCATCTTCTACTACATATGCTAGAGACAGGAGCTCAGGGGGTACTGGTTAAATTTTAACCACACAAATTTGGTGCCTGTTAGCTCTGAATGCAGTTTGTGCTGACTGCTGTGGCAACCAGCTAGACAGTAGCAGGAGGGCAAAGCACTGAGCCTGCTCTGCCTTCTGATATTTGGAGACTGATATGTTTCATGTTGTCAGGGGCAAAAATATCATGTCCAAGTCTTATGATGGAGTGTTGAGCCAGCTTCTGTGATTATAATAGAAGCATCTTCAACCCATGCATATTTTGATGGGCTTACAATTTCAAAGTTGTATTTGGAGTCTTTTCACATAGGGCTTCTGTCTTCATTAGCACCTTTGTTATTCTGAGATCATACTTGGAGCTCTACGGCTTCCCACAGAGAAGAAACTATTCTGAGTTTTCCCCCTCCTCATCTCTTGGTGTCTGTTTTACTCAAGCAATGTGATCAATCCTAGTTGCTTAGATTTTGACTTTGCAACTTTGAAAATATTTGTGATGATTTCCTAATTATGATTCTTTAAGTTTTCACAATGAAAACATACCCAATGTAACTTAATTAAACTCTTCTTTCCTGGTAAGATTCATTCTTATTTTGGATAGTCCACGTATTTGACAGACTGGTTCTATATTTTTAAATGAATAGTAATTTGTATTTCTCTTAAAGAAGCTTTTGTTGTGTCACCCATGAAATAGAAAAATGAAAATTAAAGGCTGGATTATTCTGAATAACAATAACAACATACGTAGCATTAGCACACACTAATCCATGTAACTGAACACATTACATTATAAACCAGCAAAGTGCAGACAGGAATGCATAAACTAGCATTAATATCCATACATAAATGTAATCCTCTCTTCAAACACATAACCAGGTCCAGACATACAAAACAGTTTAGGAGGATTGAAAAAGGTGATGAACCAGAAAGGCGGACAAGCAGGCTCACATTGGCTCTTTCCTAAGAAAGGGAATTAAAAGTCACTCAGCAAACTGCTGTCCTGTGTCCAGCCTGCTTCCTAGCTCTCTGTGCATGCCATTCTACCATTGGTTTGCCCGGGTTTAGGCTTATTATTGAAAAATAAAAAGAACAGTGTATGTATACATATCGTGCTTCATTAAAGACCCACTGTGCCAATTGAAATGGAAGTATTTTGTTTACCTCAGAGCTTTGCAGATGAATCCATAGCAAACTTATGAAGGGTCAGTAGTGTTACTAGTGGCTAACTTTATAGAAGAGAAGAGCTGGAGGAGGAATTCGGTAATCACGAGCACCTGCATAGCCGTTGGGCTATTTCAGATTCCCACTTAGTGGGGATTTGTCTGTCCATTACCATGTTGTACTGGAACAGAATGATCGGTAACAATTCAGTCCAAGTGCTGAGTTTTTCCCCTGTGGCATTGGTAGCCTTGTAAAATGAGCCTTGGTAATTCTAGAACAGAACCAATGGGTTAATTTTACAAAATAGGATTTAGTTATTAATGAACTTACTAGGGTTGTTGTTTATTTGTTTTTATAAGGGGAAATTTTCTAGTTATTAATAAAAATATTTTATGTGAAACTGAGAACCACATGCTTTTGAATCCCTAACAAATTCAGTGAGTATGTATTTGAAGTATTTTCCTTCATGATTGATTAACAGTGTTACAAGAGCACAAAATGCCTTCCTTATTTTTTTTTTTTCAAATTAAAATATTTTCTGTTCATTCCAGAAGATGAATCTGTCAGGGGTTGTTGAAAGCAGTCCTGTAGCCTCCACATGGGGGGAAACACCTAAGTAAGGCATCACTGGTGATAGAGTAAGATCCACAGCGTTTACTCAGAGGAAGCTAGCTCGCTTCTGATGATACCGAATATCCACTCCGAGGAACCACTGAGAGGTAACTTGAGTTGATGCAGTGGGAGACACAAGGCAACAAGTAAATACTTAGGCAACAAAAATTGAGCTCAGCAAAACCTGTGTTACAGAAATGAATTTCAGGCTTACATATTTAAGTATACATAAATGTTTCAAGAAAGATAGCTGAATGGACAAGGCTTTTATGCTTTTTTTAAAAAAATAAGGTCTCTAGTTTTATTAAACGTAAGGTACAAGATATTAAAGTAGCTTGGAAACATTGAGATATAAATATAAAGCTTTTTATAGAGTTAGAATAGAGATGAAATAATATATTTTCTAAAGTCAGTATCTATGGTTATTCTTAATCTGTGATTTTATATTTCATTTTTTAAGACGGATAAACATGCAAAATAATATATTGCTTTCAGTTGAAATTAAGCATTCCTCATATGTAGCTTCAAACATTACCCAGCTGACAGTCATTTTACAATTACTCTCAAATTGTAAATTATAAATATATACACACCTTAACTTCCTTTCAAAAACAGCTGAAGCACTACTTTGAGTAACATGTAGGGAAAGAAACTCATCTCTTTTCCAGAGTAAAACCCACAGCGCATTAGGTTTAGTAATATTAAAACAATGTGCATGCATATGGAAATTGAGTCCATAGAGGAATAATGGCTAGACTTGAGGTTGTAAGCTACATCTTGCCTTCCATATTTAATTCATCTCGACACCTTCTCTGCCAAGTCATCCCGCCTGCATTGGATGCTTCCACTTCACTCCCATTCAGCTTAGGATAGCATCCTATTCCAGCATCTCTGAATAGAAACACATTCTCATAGGAGCTATGAAATTTGGCATTTTCCTGAGGCTTGATAGAAGCATGTAATATTGACAGAAGGTAGAACATGGGTCTTCATGAGTCGTGACTGAATAAATGTGCTTTAGGCACTTGAATGATGGACACGCTCATGAAAATCATATTTAAATTAGTGATATAATAAAACAGTATTTGTTACCATTGTGTAGGCCTTCCATCTATAGTATGAAAGTGATGTAAGGCAAATATGTGAATTAATGTATTTAATTCTTGAAATAGCAACATACATTATTCTTTTTACAGAAGCAATTGAGGCAATGTCACACATTTCTTAAGTGCCACATAGTCACTTAAGTAAAATATGATTTTAGAGTTCCATCTGATTAGAATTTACTATCATTCAGTTATGTGAAAAAAACTCAGATTTTTTTTATGAAAAATAGGTTTGTAAAAATCATCAAATTTCATATCGTATATTACCAGAGTCATATTTTACCTTGTAAACTTTCCATATAACATATGTGTGAATGCATTTTAAAAATTATGAGTATCCAATTACTTTCATTTTATCTCAGAACTTAAAACATGTGTCTAAGGTACCCAAAATTATATTAGTGTAGATGAGCTACAACATCCTATAAAATGAAATGAGATGTGTGATTCAGCCCCACACTATTAAACACTGTGGAGAACTTCGCTTATCAGGACGGTACTAAATGAAGACTCTGGATGATCTATCCTACAATAATTCATCCAACTACCTTAAGGCTCTTAAATTTTTCTTACCAAGCTTTCTCAGTAATCCGATGAGCCATTTTCAAATATTAGAAAGTTAAGGAAATATCAAAGGACAAAAAGGATTAAAGAGAAAGAGAAAAAGCAGAGTTGTGATGGTGGAGACCAGGGCCCGTGCCTGCAAAGAACAAGGACACTGAATAAAGCTTGCAAAATAAGCATGAGATAGGGTGGGGCTGGGGGCTAGGATTTATCTCACCCAGGTTAGAAAAAGAAAAAAAAAATAACCCTCTGGTTACTTACAGAAGAAACAGAACAGGGTGAGACCCTCCCCCCCTTCCCAATATTGTAGCAAGTGCCACAAAATAGAGATTAAGGAGAATGAATGAACAATAAATATATAAAACAGTACCTAAGATGTTTCAAAGTTGAGAATCTACAAGTAGGAAGTACCATCTGTAACATACAAAATAAATAAATAATGTGAAACTCAAGTCTGTATGTGAGGCTAGAAGATGGCTCAGATGGGAAATGTTTTAAGAGTGTATGCTGTTCTTACAGAGGACATAAATTCAGTTCCCAGCATCTACTTTAGCCAGGCAAAAGTTAACAGTAACTCCAACTCCAGGGAAACCCAATGTTGTTGAGCTCCATGACTTCTTGTGCTCACATGTGTCCACAAGATCATATACAGATATAGATAGTGAGCTATTGAGATATCTTGGTATAGATATAGATATATCCTATGAGTAAAACCACAAGATGCCAAATACAGATCCCCTTCCAAGCAAAAACGAGCTATCATTCCAACTCTTCCATGGATGTTGGTTCCTTCTGGTCTGCAGAGGGGTAAGCCGGTAAGTGTCTCCATTTGGTGAGAGAGTGTAGCTGTTCTTCTCTTGTGGAAGAGTCTGACAAAGCCATGAAGTATCATAAAGTGTGTTTGGGTGCCCTGTTGTGCATGTGCCATTCAGTGGACAGCTGTGGGTGTAATTTTTTGCCTTCTAGCTTGTTTGGGACAGAATGTATCTTGTAGAAAGCTTGCACACACTGGGCCAACTGATCCAAGAATGTCAAAGTTTTCCTCCTATCCTTGCTTCCCAGTTCCCAGGGGAAACACTGGGATTCCAGATGTTGTTCCCTGCATTTCTCACAGGAGTTTGAAGGTAGCCAACCTTGTGGGGCAATTGCTGTAGCCACTGAACCATCTCAACAGCCTCTTTCAAATGGAATTTTAGAAACAGATTGGCAGAATTTTTCTTAACAAGCCAGATAGTATTTCAGGTTTCAAGGGTATATTACTCAAAGGTAATGAGTTAGTTAATGGTATTAATCAGCATAGCTTCATGAATATGGCTGTTTTTCCCCATATAGCTATGCTTATAAAATTGTGATCAGCAGCATATGGTTTGTTGTCCCTTATTTACAGAAGCATTTTTTTAAAAAATGAGGCATGAGGCAAAAGGCATAAGAATGAATGTAAAAAAATAAAATGACCTATACAATAAAAAAGTTAATTTGCATACAAGTGGAGACTTATACAACAGAGTTATTAGTTGAAAAAGATCTGAGGTTCTAAGGCTCTGCTGGATAGTTGGAAGAGAAGAAAGGAAGATAAAGAAATGAATTAAATTTAGGGCTTGGATTGTTTGTATAATAAAATGAGTAGGATCAAGTACAGGCTAGAAGTTTCAGGTATAATAAAATCTAAATTGTAGGAGTTAGATAAAGAAGTATACATAAAGAAAAAATATCACAGCACAAAGTAAATATATAGAAGGGATAATCCAAAGTAGGACCAAGAAGAATAGGGATTACAAGAATGTTTAAGAGATAGATTAGATTTTTAAAAAAAGAAAGAGAACATGGGGCTTTTACAAGCTTGTTACTAATTTGGCAGATTTACAGGACCTGCCTAGAGCCATGATATGTAGAAAAGTCTGAAGTGACAGCAGTTGCATTGAAGCAGGAAGTCCAGCAAGGCAAAAGCAAGCCATGCTGATAACAAAGAGCTCTGACAGCAAACGCTGTTGCTTTATGAAAATGAAAAGCTACTTCACCTGAAGCATGCCAATGGAAGATGTGCATGAGATAGCCCCAAGTAACAATGAAAAATGTTTTAGCTTTGATTTTGGTTCTTCAAAACTGGATTTTTTTGTGTAGCCCTGACTGTCTTGGTCCTCCCTCTGTAGACCAGGATGGCCTTGAACTCAGATCCACCTGGCTCAATCTTGAGTGCTGGAATTCAAGGGGCGCACCATCACACCTGGCTGACTATGGAAATATTCATAAATTCTGTGGCTAAATCCTGTATGTAACATTATACTGGGAAAATTTGCCAGATCTTTTTTGGTTATTGGCAAGTCAGATGGAAAGATGCTAAAGACACTTTAGATGCTTCAGTATAGAGGCTGATGTTGATATAGGTACATAGCACCCAAGCATTCATTAAGGAACATTCATTTAACTAAAGCAATTTAGAGCAATTATTGAAATTGTTTGCCTGACACCATGAAAGCAAGCTCAATAAATTTTTAAGTATCAGTTTTATTTCTTGATCTCATTAACATGGAATTAAAAATTTTAAATGATGAACATTTTATAGTGCCATCATTTTATAAAAGCATTTAAGTGGCTTCTGTCAAGAATAAGATCATACAAAGAGATTATGCATCTCCAATCTCAGATGATTCACAAACACTGACCTTAAGCAACTAAATATTGAATTGTCAAAAATAACTTCAAACTTCATGAAGTACAGAAAATACCTTTCATGAAGTACAAATAGTACCTTAAAGATTTGCAGGAGCCAGCAATGAAGGAGAAGAGACTGTGCTTATGTAAAGTTTAAGAACTATTATTTATGAATAACATTGTAAATGCTATTGGGATTATAAATCATAAATTGGCATGGTCATGGTATACAAAAATCTAAGCAACTAACAAGTTTTTAGATAAAACTCAGCAAAAAAAAAAAAAGTAAAAGGAAAGAAAAAGGAAAGGAAACAAGCAGATATAATAGGCAGTTCACAGAAGAGGAATTAAATACAGATGACCTTAGGATTACGTAAAATGATGCATCAATGAACTAGGAGTAAGAGGAATAAAAGATAAAACATGATGTAAAACCACCTACACTGGCAAGATAAGACTTGGGAAAATTCCTACCTAAACATAATAAAAGCAATCTATAGCAAACCAGTAGCCAACATCAAAGTAAACGGAGAGAAGCTGGAGGCAATCCCACTAAAATCAGGGACTAAACAAGGCTGCCCACTTTCTCCCCACCTATTCAATATTGTATTTGAAGTCCTAGCCAGAGCAATTCAGCAACAAAAGGATATCAAGGGGATACAAATTGGAAAGGAAGAAGTCAAAATATCACTATTTGCAGATGATATGATAGTATATATAAGTGACCCTAAAAAGTCCACCAGAGAACTCCTAAACCTGATAAACAGCTTCAGTGCAGTAGCTGGATATAAAATTAACTCAAACAAATCAGTGGCCTTTCTCTACACAAAGGATAAACAGGATGAGAAAGAAATTAGGAAAACAACACCCTTTACAATAGTCACAAAAAATATAAAATACCTTGGTGTGACTCTAACTAAGGAGGTGAAAGATCTATATGAGTATTTTCATTTACAGAATATGTTCACTGTAACCTGAGAGTTTATTGAGTGTAACCCACTTAACAGAATGCCAAACGTATTTGTTCTTTAAAGGCAATTATGGGTAGAATATGCAATAGCTTTGAAATACATTGTATATTTTCTCTTATTTTGTCTCATCTTTTGTTCTTTGTCATTAGGATCATTTAATGATGATATTGTACTTTGATGTTAAGTCTTTCTATGTGAACTTCACTTTAATAAAAACATTTATTTCCAAAAAAAAAAAAAAAAAAAAAAAAAGACTTGGGAAAATTTGGGTGTTACATAATCGGAAGGTCTATTGGCACACCATTTGAGAGCAGCTTACTGTCTTCCAGCAAAGTCAGTGCACTTCCAGCCCTGGGGTTCATCATGTCTACCACTATTTGAGACAGGAGTGATTTGTAGATTGTTATAACCATACTTCACATATGAAATAAAATTTACAGTGTGACCAGTAGGACAGAAACAAAGCTTAGATACATACCTACAGTACATAGACAAGCTTTGTATTGGTTGGCCTCAAGCTTTCTTTCACTTTGAAACTTCCTGCCAATAACTGTGTGTGTGTGTGTGTGTGTGTGTGTGTACGTACATAATTTATACTAATTTAGGAACCAGTTAATGACAAGCACCATTAAAGAACTCTTACATCTGTATAGTAGCTGGTGTATACACTCTTTATATTCATATCCATATTGTCTATCATAACTACACAGTGGAAAAAACTTAAAATCCACTGATAGAATGAATTCAATAATATAGGTAATATAAATGAAGTGCAAGTTAAATCTAAAAAGTTCAGATCTAAAGTAGCTATAACCAATTTTTGAAAAAAAGTTATGAGTTAACACAATTGATGCTGAAATTTTTGTGAAATTTAAAGATAATATTTATAATATTAATCATAAGCCATAAGACATTGCACTCTGTCTGATACTTCTAAATTTTATACACATACCCCACACACACACACCTTCATGCATTTACACATTTGTTTAAATTTACTGGCTCTGGACCACTTTAATTTTTCTGAAAATATGTATGTAATATTATAATAGATATTTGAACCATTCATGAAAGAATTGTTCTAACATCAGTTTTATTACAAAACTAATTATAGGTGAGACAAATTAGGAGCTCTGGGTTCCCCCAGAAGTCTCATGTTTGCTAGCAGAGGTGTGCACTTTGGATCTCATGTATTTGTTAATATACATGAATATCATTGTGTATATTGTCATGAAAAGTATGTGACTCTTAGAAACTGGTTTTGGTTATTGGTTTTATTTGAAATAAACAGTCAGAATCTGGCTAAAGTTTCAAATGCCTATATGGTCCCTAATGTAGACTAATAGATCCACATATCTTTCCAAAAGGGCATGTACAAGACTGCATCTGGTAAAGCCTGCACAGAGAATGTCTTGCAGCAATATGTAGTTGAGTGCAGTGAGTGGTGTATGCATTTGCTGCCTGACCACACAAGGCCAAGTATTAGAATTAGTGTCTCATGGTCGGCCTGTTGATATTTCTGAATCAATCTCCCTTATGAGCTTTGAGTTTAGGATTTACAGAACCCAGAAGCAATTTTATCTAAGATAGTAATCATTCTCTGTTGAATTTTGCTATTTGAAGTAGTTTTATTTCTTATGATTTGGCATACAAGAAAATTCCAAATTAGTATGTGTACTCTGTTGTTAGTTGAGGGCTAAGTGCTCATTTATGTGCTACCTTTTGGTGTTTCTCCATCTTAAACTCTCCTAACAGTTATAATGTCAGAATAAAATAAGTTTTAAGTGAGGTAGACTTTTAAATGAAAATCAATAGTGCATTTTCTCTAAAACAAAATGGCCTTGAGACTACTGTAGATTATATTTCTAAAGGTAAATATTATTTTTATAGGTCTTGGAAAGTAACTTTGAATTTTTATTTCCTAAAGGGGTGTGGTGGTTTTATCTGGTAATAGAAGTTCTAATAAATGTTCACATTAAGAGGTATCCAGTCATTAAGGTGTAATTTACACTACAAAATTTTAGAAGTTAATGCAATCCATAAATAAGCTGACATATTTTGGTGCTGTACTTCCTTTCTATTTATTTTCCTCAAGCAAGAAACTCAATTTTATTCTTGAATGTTTGTATATCCTTCTATCCACAATCTATCCTTTTTAACCCATCTCAAAGTTTATGCATTCACATACGTGTCTACACATGTATACACCTATGCACTTTCAACTTCTGTTTGAGGAAGCTTCACTTCATTCTTGTTTGTTTTGGAACTGCCCATTATACCTGCCTAGCTCATGTTAATTTCTCTATCTGCCATTGGCTTGTTACCTGCAACACTAGAAGAATAGAGACAAACTCACTTACAAATGCAACTTACTGTCCCCCCCATCCCACTCAAGGCTTTCATTATAGTACTTGATCATATTCTTCCAGGATAGGCATGCACCACCCAGTTTGAATTGTCAGGGTGGTCCATGAAAGCATCTAGAGAGGCAGAAACCACTTTATAGTTTAGCAAGTACTTGGTGGTAATATCAGTTATAAACTGTGAAGAGTTTGAGACTTTCTTTACCTTACAGCTGTTGGCAGAAGACCTATAACAGAGGCAGGGAATAGTCTATTACTCAGAGAAACCGTTCCTGGGGCTAAATTATCACAGGGCATTGTGATGAGGCCCAGGCACCAGATGCATAGATAGCAGCTCATACAACAGAAGAGAATTTGGAACGTAGGCTGGCGTCCTTTCCTCCTTTTATATTTCTGAACAACAAAGAAGTTGATTTGGTTTAACAACTGCCTCTGTCTTCCGAAACTACTCATATAAGTACTTGGAAAGTACTTAACAATTGGAAAGGAGGTGCTTGGTTAATGCTGCTATTGTCTTAGTGTTCTGACTCATATTTTAATGCCTATATACTTCAGAAATGATCCTGTCTTGGCTTGGAAAATTCTAAATCATCAGGCTTTACCTGTCCATTCAGAAATATAATTGTAACCTCAAAGGGGGGGGGATAAAAAATAGCATTTATAGAGCCGAACATATGTCACGCTGCTCTGGGAATATGGTATAGGGTCTGTTCACTGTTTCAGTATATAATAGTTTTATGAACTTTTATAGTATCTGAATAAGAAAATTGTATTAGTTAGGGTTTTACTGCTGTGAACAGACACCATGACCAAGGCAAGTCTTATAAAAACAACATTTAATTGGGGCTGGCTTACAGGTTCAGAGGTTCAGTCCATTATCATCAAGGCAGGAGCATGGCAGTATCCAGGCAGGCAT
>NC_034597.1:76440524-76468371 GCF_900095145.1 Mus pahari | reverse complement strand
CCTCCAGATGGTGCCACTCCCTGGTCCAAGAATATACAAACCATTACAAAAATCATAAATCAAGACACCTTTCAAATACTCTGACATAAAGACCACATGAGGGAGTGGCAGCAAACAGGGAAGTCTCTGTTATAGGTCTCATGGTCCCTGGTGATATTCTTAGCCTTTTGGTTAGTTGAAGCTAGTGGCCTGTTTGTATGTTCTTAAAGATTTATCTAAGAATCACAAGGATGTTAGGTTAGAAAGATGGGCAAGCAATGGCTATTAAGTGGGCTAAAATTAGCCTGCCCATGATAAATTGTAATTAAGCTCTGAACCTGAAACATTCTCCACATTAATTGAAATTCTAATCAGCTGATCAACCTTGCAGAGAAGGTTCCAGATAAGGTCTGGTTCTTTCAAGAACTTACATTACATTTACATTAACACCCCTTAGCTCTTCTAATCTCGTTACCACTATCTCTCCCTTTTTCCATCTCTAAAACTGAGCACCTTGGTGAGCACTTTGCTGTGCTTGTAATGTCATCTCAAAAAGCAGCCATTAGTGCCCTAGTCAGTATTCTATTGCTGTGAAGAGATACTGTGAAGGTCACAAGTCTTCGAAAAGAAAGTAGTTAGCTGGAGTCCTGCTTTCAGTTTCCGAGGATCAATTCATTATTACCATGGCAAGCAGCAATTCAGCATCGTGGTGCTGGAGCAGTAACTGGGAGGAGCATGTGGGCAGAGAGAGATACTGGGCTTAAATGAGTTAACACTGACACACTTCCTCTAACTAGGTCACACCTACTTCAAGGCCACACCTCTTAATCCTTCAATTTTTTCCAGCAGTTCTGTTCCCTGATGACTAAGCATTCAAGTATACAAACCTTTGGGGGCCATTCTTTTTCAGACCACCACTCATAGCCAGCTTCTTGATTTCTACAGTTCAGTTTTAATCACACCAGAGGTAGGCTTTATCTAGTGGAAAGTTACTTTATAACTCCTGTGATGTTTGTTTGTTTGTTTGTTTGATTTTCATGATTTGAGTTTCTTTTGTCATTACTTGTTTGATTATTTTCTTTTTGCAGTTAGAGAACATCATTTTCCCTTTCCTCCTGCCAAGCTCTCCCTAAACCCCTCCCTCTTGTTCTCTTTCAAATTCATTTCCTCTCCTTTTTCATTAATTGTTGTCACATACATAGGACATTTCTCGTACTATCTTTAGGTTTTAAAAAGATGTTCTAGTGTAGAAAAATAGCTCAATCCCCTAAATGCTTACCTCTTAAGACAGACCGTGTTCATGCCACTGAGATTAAAGCTGTGCATGGGGTAGTGGAGAGCTACTTTAATCCCTCTTCTCAGAAGACAGAGACAGGCAGATCCCTAGAGCTTCCTGGTTTGCCCTCGAACTCACTTGAGAGGCAGTCGAACCAAAATGATGGGCTCCAGTTTCAGTGGGAGACCCAGTCTCAAAAGGTAAGGCCATTCACTGAGGAAGGCACCTGCCATCAGAACCTGAGCTCCACATTCATGGATGTGCACATGAATTGCCACATGTGTACAGGCAAATGCCAGACAGGTACAAAACGGAGTGGTTATCCCTTTAACTTAGGTCCCTGTCTGTGATATGACCTGTGAGTACTTACCCTTAATCCCAAACACTGCAACAAATGAACAGAGAACCAATAGACTGGGATGTCGTTCCGTTGGTAGAGCTCTTGCCTGCTTCCAGCAGCCTTGGGTTTAATCTCCAGAACTGCATTTAGAAGAAAAATATTAGGCTACTTACTTGTAGTTTAATTGTACGCTTTTAAAATATTATTGGTAATTAACACGTAACCTGTTTGTTTTCATTGGCACTTAAATGAACTACAGTCTGTTTGATGTAATCTGATGCCATGCTGTTTGTTGGCACTTAGAAAATTCACCTTTACCTGCTGATTCTCACTAATGCCACACGAGAGGCATTGCTTGATTGGTATAAAACTTAGAAATAAGAAATTAATTAACTAATCACATATCCGTTGAGATCTTCTTTTCATTAGCATGTTATTGGTTTTGATCAACAGTTGCAGGGTTTGACATTGAGACCTCAAATATTTATATAGTTGCCTTTATGGCACTCTTTTCTATAAAAAAAAAATATTGCTTCTTGAACATTAGATGGAGATTACATCCCTGTTTAACATTTCTTCAGCTGCTTCCCTTAATGTTGAATAGCTTACAAAAGAGCATATATGAAAAGCTCTTAGGGAGATTTTCTTTATATGTTGGCAAGCAGATTTGATTTGTATATTAAATACCTTTTCATTTTAGTTCCGATCTATCTTTTCCCTTTTAGATAATTCCACTTACATGCAGGTGCTTTGGACCTAGCAGGGAATTTATAGATGCACGTGTAACAAGTGTTTATGTGTACATATTACATGACTGCTGCTCATGTAAGAACTAAATGTTCTCTGAAAGGGATTCACTCAATGGTTGTACCTTGTGTGTGATTTTAGATAATTTTCTTGTGGAATCACTGGTTAAAATTAATAATTTTTCAAATTTTACTTGTATTAGCTAGCATTAAAGGAAAACATCAAAAAACGAGAAGCAGCGGAAAAGGAGAAGCGTGCCAGGATAGCGAAAGAGCGGGCAGAGAAAGAACGACTTGAGCGCCAGCAAGAGAAAAAGCGCTTACTAGAAATGAAAACTGGTGAGTGTGGTCACCTTCCCTGTTCATGAAGTGCACACATAAGATTCATGCCTTTCTTCCCCTGTTTCTGTGATTCGCCGTAGAGCGTATCTTTCCTCACTGGCTGAAGTGTATTCTCTTCCTTTATCAGGATACCAAGTCTGTAACAGTGCTTGTCTACATTAATACATTTACTTCCATAAGAAACTGTACAGGAAATTCTGCAGGCCATAGACTGGTTTCTTCCACCGAATACAGCATAGGAGAGAGAAAACGAGAGTAAAAGAGGAAATTGATTAAAGAGACTTAAAGTACGCTGGTATGGGTGAGCTTTAGGCTGAGTTCAGTCTCCACAACTTGAAGGGGAAGCCAAGAAGAAAGAAGGGACTGGTAGTGGGTAGAGGAGACAAGGAGAATCGGAGACCGGAGAGACAGCTACCAATTGTAATCGCTGTGAATAACTGTAGAACAAAGAAACGTTGGAATCTATCATTTTTTCTATACACAATATTGCTGCTAGCATGCTTCAGTATTCTTTGGCCACTCCTGAAACTTCCCAGACAAAAAGACACAATGTTAGAGGTTTACATAAAAATAGCCTGTGTTGACTGGGGCTTAGGAGCTCTGTGAATGAAGCAGGATGACCTAGGAATAGTCTCTAAAGCTGCCTGACTGTAAGGGGTGGGGGTGGGGGTGGAGGGGGCTGTGTCCCTCTCTTCTGTCTTTCTTCCTATACTGGAGTATGCTTTCTAACTGCAATTACAACCTTACAGAAGCATCTATTATATATTTTATAAAGTTAAATGCATCATATTCTGATTTGTTTTTTATTTATCTCATTTTACTTTATTATTCCTTAGATGACTTTTTTTTTTATTTTTAAAGTTAGAGACAGAAAAGGTTGTGGATCCAGATGGCAGGGGAGTGGGTGAGGAACTGGGAGGAATATGAGGACAGGAAAACATAATCAGAATATATTGTATATATAAAATAGCTGTTCTCAATAAAAGAAAAAGTGATACCACTATCTAGGGAACCAGCATATTAGGTAGTAGTTTTATTTTCTACCTTAACAATTTGACTCTTTTATTTCCAAGGCAGTAAGAATTGAAGGTTTTAATTGAATATCCATCTGCTTCACTGGTAAATTCTGGTAGTTCACAATTCAGGACAAGAACTGCTCCTGTGCTCTCCCAGCAGGGAGAGGCGGTGGGGCCCTGCCCTGCCCTGCCCTGCCCGCTTTCCTTGCACCTTATAGGCTTATGTTATACTTAAATGACAAATAGGTATACTAGTGCACCATACCTGTCTCTTCTAGGAATCTAAGTTCTATTCCAGGTTTATATTTGAAATTCATAAAATGTTCAAGGAATATCTCAAAGTATTATCAAAACTGAATATCAGAAGGTATACTACTGACTGTTAAAATATGCTTCTGGAATGATCTTACATTAAAATCTTAGCCTAATCTATCTACCTTCATCCTCCCTCCCTCCCTCCCTCCTTCCCTCTCTTCCTCCCTTCCCCCGCGCGTGTGTGTGTGTGTGTGTGTGTGTGTGTGTGTGTAAGACATATGCTCTGTTGTCCTACAATGTTTTCCCTTAATTTCTTTGTATCACCTGCATAGTGACACCCTCTCTCAAAAATTAAAAAGCAAGAATAAACACTCCATTGCCTCTCAGTTTATCATGGAGCTCATTGTATTTAGCACCCTAGATGATTTTGTAACAGTTGTGTACTGGCTAATTTTGTGTCAACTTGACACAGCTGGAGTTATCACAGAGAAAGGAGCTTTAGTTGAGGAAATGCCTACATGAGATCCAGCTGTAAGGCATTTTCTTAATTACATGGGTGGTGCCATCTCTGAGGTGGTAGTCTTGGGTTCTATAAGAGAGCAGGTTGAGCAAGCCAGGGCAGGCAACCCAGTAAAGAACATCCCTTCATGGCCTCTGCATCAGCTCCTGCTCCCTGACCTGCTTGAGTTCCAGTCCTGCATCCTTTGGTGATCAACAGCAGTATGGAAATGTAAGCCAAATAAACCCTTTCCTCCCCAACGTGCTTCTTGGTCATGATGTTGTGCAGGAATAAAAACCCTGACTAAGACAAGTTGTTACATAGTTTCTTTTCAAGACATAGTCTGAAAATGATGACAAATGTGTCTAAATAAGTTAAATATCTTCAGCCCATAGGATTTCTCAAATGCTGTTCATGTATTAAGGTCATATGTAGTACACCTGTTGACATTTTCCAGAGAAGTATTATGTTGTTCTAAGCACATCCTGGGTAATAAAAATCTCACTAATCTGGACATAGTCTCACACTGTCCTGTCTGGATTCCCCCCACCAACCCTTTAATTCTCATTCTCTCCCCCCCAACTTGTATATTCTCTTTTTATCATACAGTTCCTTCACACACACACACACACACACAAACACTATGGCTTCCAGCTTAACACCTCTTATGGAATGTCTGAATGTAGAACAAGTGGTTCTTGTGCCTCTATCTGTTCATGTGCCTTTGGGGGACTCTTTTCCTTCTATTTGTTCTATCCTATGTATTTATGATATATTAGCTTTTGTTTTATATTGTTATATTTTATTATTTTCCTTTAGATGATCATTTGTTTCCTAATGAGAGGCAGAAGGAATGGAACCAGATAGGAGGGGAAATGGGAAAGAATTTGGAGAAGTAAAGGGAGGGGAAATTATAACCAGAATATATTGATTTATATAAATATTTAAATGTAATAATAAATGCCACTAGCTACTATAGTCACAATAGAAAGCTATGATGTAAGAACGCTACTTTTGAAGTATTTTCTATCCTTTGAAGACATTTGGTAAATTGAAAATTTGGGAAATAAATTCTAGACATTTGTTTTGATTTAAAGAATATAGGGATATACACAATTTAGATGGCATATAGAAAACTTTCTCACTAAAGTGAACAAAGCTATTTTTAAAATCAATAATAAATCACAGTTATTCTGAATTTTTTCCCTTTAAAGATAGCTCAGTTGTTAATTCAGTCATTAGTCTTTAAAAATAACACCCATAATGAAACAAATCATATGGTAATGAAAAGTAGTCTGCTACATTCTCTCCAGTAGTGACAAGCACAACAGGCCCCCAAAAACCTGGGCACTGTCCCGAGGTGAAAAGTTCACAGAAACTTAGTCTCCTGGAATTGTGGCATCCTGTATAATGAAATGCTCCAATGTCTTTGCTTTAGTTGGAAAACAGATCCATGTGCTTTCCCTTAATACATAGCCAAGTTAGATCCTAGGCAATCAGTCCTTGAGCTGACCCTGGGTTTAGGTAGCTAAGTCACTGCCCGACACAGGAATTTACCATTCTCTAGGAAGAAGGAAGTTTGTCATCTAAAGAGGAACTATAGATAGCTGAGTTATACCCATACACAAGTATTTACAATGGCCTAGGGGGAAGGTGGACTATAGGAACTATGGCAAGGGCATGAANCCCTTGCCCCTGGCTACTAAGTTTAAGCTGACTTTAGGTGAAACTGTTTTTGATCCCAGCTGTTAACATTGAATTCTATCCCAGTTGGTTCCTGCCAGTCCTTCCATGTTTGCATTCCTCTGTTTTGTGTAACTTCCCTATTTTCTTCTTGTCTGATGTTCAATTTGACATTACATTCAGATACCACACTCCCTTGTGTCCATATTTGTTTGTCACCCCACATTTGCTGAATCCTCGCTTGCCTGCAACCAGAGACCCAGTTCCATGCAGATCGGGGACTCAAGTGAGGTCCATCTGCGGCAATAGTCCTTTCTGGTTTGCTTTTTTTCTAAATGATACAAATATACTGTTATCTTTTCTAATGTATTTGAGTGCGCTTTTCCTGAAATCCTCATTCTGACAACATTTGAAGCCTTTCTGCAGTGGAAATAGAATTAACTAACATAGAATATCTTACCTGCATTTGATTGCATCCTGACAGAGAATATCATGGGATACATACATTGTATTTTACAGTGACAAATCTGAGCACTGCTGTTATATTAAGCAAACATGTTGTGATTTTTCTCTTATGATTTTCCTAATATTGATAAGGATTTAATGTATAGGTCACTTTGCATTGATTCACACATCAGTACACAAGAAGCTTTTTCCTGTGTGCTGAGACAACGATACCTGAGAGTGAGCAATGTTGCTTTTGTACAGGAATGTAACCTGTGAGTAAGTATATCCTACAACCAAGCACAGAAGTTCAAATATCAGTATATAGGAAGTAAAACAAGAGGCTGAAGGGACTGCCTTTTCTAATTGAAAATGATGGTTAATAAAAAGGCCTAAGGAATGGCTACTATTTCTTACTGTGTTTGCTTTAGAATAAGCAGGCTTGTATTTTGGCAATTCTTGATATTGCTTATGTACTTTATACCTTAAAGCATCTTTTTCTGAGAACCAATTCAAAGTTTATATAAATCTTTTTTTTTTTTTTGTCAGTATTACTTTTCTATAGAACAAACTAGTTCAGAAACCATCATAGTCATCTTTAGCCTGGTCTTGCTGGTATAAAAATAGTATGAACTACTGGGTTAATATTAGTATTTGTTACTTTTTTGGACAGGAAGTATTCATTTCATCTAATTTTCGTGTGTAAGACACAGCAACCTCTGAAGATGACCGAGCAAGAGAGGAGTCCTCCTGTAGCTGCCATAAGTTCTCAGAGGCCTGTTTCCCACAGATTTCCCTGAGTTTAGTATAGCCATGCAAAGAAGAACTGAGATTTTTTTTTTTTTACAAATATACATTGTCTAATCAGTACCTAAGATGGTAGAGTAAGTAAATTCTGCACTTTATTATTGACCATACATGATGACCGCCCTTGAAGAGAGACTATGATCAGATCTATATGGGTTCATTATCTCTGTTCTTTCAAAATGGGGCTTTGTTTATTGGATGAAAGTAAATTTGTGAGCTAGATCTCTTCCAAAAGGAAACTCACTGTTCCTATTCCCTTTGAGTAGTAAGTCTAAAAACAAGACCGGAGGGTCTCTCTCATTCTAGAGTTGAAAGTCTTGTTTACTTGTTTCTTTCTGCAAGAAGAATAAGGAGCTGGAATTCTGAGATACTCACATAAGCAGGTTTGGTGGTTTCTGCCAGTGGTTTCTTGGATATTATTTTATAAACAAATAAGGAAATTAATTTTAAAATGTCTTTGTTTTATCACTATATGTATGTAAAATTAGTAAAGATGGTGTTTAATTTTGAATTATTTTAATATAGAAAATACTAAAATAGATGACAGTATGTATTTAAATACATAGCTATCCTTATTTATTCAATCCTTTTGAGAAATACATAAATAGGAATAATTGATTTTTGATTATGTACAACTTTTCCAATGCCATTTCTATTTCTTAACCATAGAAACAAACAGGGCATTTGATAATAGAATTCAAATGTTATGTTTTAAGATTTCCTGTCTATGTAAGATGATTCACATAATTTTTCAATAGCACATCAGAATGGTCTTAAAATGGACTCAGTGTTGTATAATTATGTTTTGTGGAGGAAGTAAATAAGAGTTTATTTAATGGAGCAATAAAGAGTATACTAGCCGCCCCTATATTTTAGTCTTTGCGTTACAATTTGTCTATTATTTATTAGGCTTAAATGTCTCATTTGGTGCAGCTTCAGTCTATTAAATAACGGATAATTAGCTTTTAGGAATTCGTTGTTTACCCACATGGCCAAAACTGTTCCTTTGTTTTCCATTCCACAGTTTTGATCAGCTAAACAATTAGGCATCCATTTTAGAGGAAATGTGTATTGCATAAACACCACTTAGTAATGTTGCTGCAGTCTCAACAGATAGGCAATTTCTGTCTGTATTTTCTTTCAAAAGGGTTTGAACAGTTACCCCTCTTCTGTAGATGCCATAAAGCTTAGATTATTTTCTATAATTGTGCAGATTCTAGGATTTTGCAGTAGTGCCTTCAGTTTTCTAGAGTTACTAGTGAGTGATGCATATAAGTAAGCCAATAGCTTTAGTCATTTCTCTGTATAGGATGGTATAACAAATTGAGTGACGTTGGCTTGGGTGCATTTCTCTTTTCATTTATCCATCTTTGATAAAACATTAGTAATAACTACTTTTGCTAACACTAATTTATCATTTTTTTTAATCTTCCAGGCTCTGCACATGTTCATTCATGTGTAATATTTAAAAAAATCTTGAGACTTTCATCAGAATATTCAACTTACTTGCACAGAGTCTTGCAGGCAGTGTAGCCCAGGCTTACATCTTCTGATCAAAGGTCACCTTTTTTGTTTGTTTGTTTGTTTGTTTGTTTGTTGTTTTTCGAGACAGGGGTTCCCTGTGTAGCCCTGGCTGTCCTGGAACTCACTCTGTAGGCCAGGCTGGCCTCGAACTCAGAAATCTACCTGCCTCTGCCTCCCAAGTGCTGGGATCAAAGCTGTGCACCACCATTGCCCGGACAAATGTCACCTTTTTACTCATCATATTATTCCTTAACAAGTGATGATGTAACTAACCATGGTGTGGGAAAAAAAGGAAATCATGTTAGTAATTGGTGACAGTAAATGTCATAGTTAGGCTTTCTATTGCTATGAAGAGACACCATGACCACCCATGGCAACGCTTATAAAAGACAACATTTAATTGAGGCTAGCTTACTTATGCAGGCAGACATGTTAACTGACAGTTCTGCATCCAGAAGAGACTGAGACACACTGGCCATGCTTGAGCATAGACCTCAAAGTCTGTCCCCAGTGTCACATTTCCTTGGACTATGACAAGCCACACCTACTCCAACAAAGCCACCCTTTCTAATACTGCTACTCCCTGTGAGCCAATCATTCAAATGCATACATCCATGGGAGCCATTTCTATTCAAACCACCACAAATACATCTCTGCTTTTCATTTGCTTCAAGAGTCAGAGGCCTTGGCACTTGTTATTTAAATGCATTTCACCAGGGATCTGAACCTGGATGGCACTATGGTACTTGGCTAATCTACTGGTTCTGTAAAATGAAGAAATGGCTTTCTGCTTGGAAGAGTGAAGCTTACCCTGTACCTAAAGCCACCTAACTAGTGTCAGCCAAATAGCTATAGAAACTAATCACACACTGTTGCATGCAAAAAGGATATTGCCTTCGGTGAACCTAAAATAAGGAATATTTGCACTACCACCTTCTTGAGGTTTGTAAGTGTGCAACATTCTTTGAAAAGGGACAGCTAATGCTAATATAGTATTAATGTACAAATTCTTTGGCTGTCAAACCTGATGTGGACTGATATCAGATTCCACAAAATAAGAATATTCATGCTGCAGAGATTCATTTGGTTTAGAGGAACACTGTCCCTGATAACATTGGGTATGCTATGTTTTACAGCATGGCTATATACCTTACTTCCTTTCTTACATTTCCTTGTGTTATGAAAAATCACATATTCTGAAACAGATTAGGCAGCAGAAGTATAGAATATGAGGCTAGCTTCCTCAACACTCTACGTGCGTGTGTGTGTGTGTGTGTGTGTGTGTGTGTGTGTGTATGTGTGTGTCCCTCCTTCCCTCTTTTTTTTTTTTTTTCAATTTTAAAGGTTTGCTTCATGTATATGAGTGTTTTGTCTTCGTGTATGTAAGTGCAGCCTACACAAACCTGATGCCTGCAGAGGCAGAAGATGTCTGAAAAGGATGCTTGGTCCCCTAAAGCTAGAGATATAGACTGTTGTGAACAACTATGTGTGTGCTGGGAGCCAAACCCAGGTTCTCTAAAGAGCAGCAAATGGGTTTTTTTTCCCTTTTAGTGAAAATGAATTTCCCCACATAATATATCCTAATATATCCTGATTATAGTTTCCCCTCTCCTCTCAGTTCCTCTCCAGCCCCACCCCCAGTCCAGATTCACTCCCTTTCTGACTCTCATTAGAGAACAAACAGGCTTCTGAATAAAATATAATATGATAAAACAAAAACACATCGGAGTTGGACAAGACAAACAGGAAAAGAGCCTAAGGGAAGGCACAAAATCCATAGATCCGCTTGTTTGCACACTCAAGACTCCCAAAAAACCACTGAAACTCAGCTAGAATATATAAGCAGAGGACCAGGGACAGCCCTGTGCAGCCCTCTGCAGCCCCGCGCAGCCCCCACGCAGCCCCGTGCAAGCCAACCCTGTGCAGCCCCGCGCAGCCCCGCGCAGCCCCCACACAGCCCTGTGCAAGCCAGCCCCATGCAGGCAGCCCTGTGCTTGCTGCTGCAGTCCCTGGGAGACCATAAGTGCTTTGATCAGTGGTGAGGTAGAGGGCTTTCTTTGTCTGCTCCATGTGCTCTTGCTCTTCGTTCTCTTACTGTCTCTTCTTCCCAGGTTCCTCAGCCCTGAGGAAGAGATTTGATGGAGATAATCTGTTTACGGCTCAGTTTTCTGAGGTCTTTCACTCTGCTTAATGTCTGGCTGACCGCTGCTGAGCCATCTCTCCAGCACCTCTGGCCTCCTTTTTATTTGGTTTTATTCTTCATTTTGACATTGAGTCTCAGTAAGTTGCCTCATATGGCCTTAAACTCTCTCTATAACCCGGGCAGTATGTGAGTATAAGGTCTTTCTCCCTCACTTTCCCAAGTACCTGGCATTATAGGCTGTATTCCTTATCTATCTTCTAATTCTTAGCTGACTGGATACTACAGAATATGATTCACTTCAATTCATGTGTTTTCTGAGCAAAACTTGTATTTGGTAATAATTTATTTCCAATTAACCATTAAGTTCATGCAGTATAACATGTATAGAATATTATCTTGTTTTTATTTCACTTGCTTGAATCCATATTGATCAAGAACATGATACTATTATTTATTCTTTATTTCCTAACACCTGTTAATCTCATGTACCTGTATACTCCACAATTGTCAAATAATTATAAATACTTAGATGATTTAAAGACAAATGTTTTATTTTGTGGAAAGTACTTAAACCATTTACTTTGCTTCTATGCCTGTGGATATGAGTAGTTACAACATAAATAATAGTTTCCATAACATTAAAATATGTGATATCCAACCCTTTAAAATTCATGGTATAGATCAATAATCTATAGACTGTAGCCTTTGCTTTTTAGGATACAGAGTAAAAACAGTAGCTTTTCTTGTTTCTATCACAAGTCATCCATTTGCAAAATGGTAAACGTGTTTGGAAAAGAACACATTACTGATTGAGTAAAAGTATTGTCAAAAATAATTATGTTAGGAAAACTTAATATTTAACCATAGTTTTGAGTAAACAAAATGATCTTGTCCAGTGTGTTGTTGTGACAGGGGAAGCTGTATGCTCGAACCTCTGAGGGTTTCAGAAGCGCCAGGACTGACTGGTTCCTAGTGAGACCAGGCTGCGCTTCCCAGCTGCAGTCTTTCTGTGGTGCTGTTTGTACATCTTTAGAGATGAAGTTACTGATATGTCAAAAGGCCAGAGATAGAACCAAGCTTTTTAGTTTCCTGATATGCCATCGCTTTTTCTCCCACTCTTCTGGGTCATTCTGACATTTTGTCCTTAAAGCTGAAGGACTTCCATTCACTACATTAGGAGTTGCTCATGAAGGTCTAAAGCCATCATCTCAAGAGGAGGAAAAACTGAGCTCAGTAGTATTTGGCTTTTGATGCCAAACGAATATACCCCAGGGCGAACATAGAGAATCAAGCAGGGAAATTGAATATTTATCAGTTGCTTGTAATGGTATGAATGGGCATTAGTGTTTAGATGAAATTAGACATTATTGTGTAATAGGATTTTAAAATATTCCTGGATGGCTTCCTTTCTCAGATATCCAATGTTATTCAGGAAAATTAGAAGCAACATAATACTAACAGAGTGAATATTGAGGGCAGCCTTAACACAGGCTAGAATGCCCCTAGGCAGCGAGGGTATGACAGAGTGGTGTACTAACAAAATGGATGACTAACTGCTGTTGGAGATTATTGCCCAAGCAGAGTGAATTGTCACAATAAGCTTCCAATAATAATTATCATTAATGGGTAGAAGTGACAGTAATTTTAGTCCAATATAGTTCTCTGCATGTTTATTTTTAAACTATTAGTGCTATTCAGGAAGGAACTCTTGCAAAGCAGAAACATTTTGTAGAATTAGTGCTGAATCAGAAGTTCTGCCCGGTCAGAACCAGGCAAGAGCACCCAGTGAAGGATATAGCTGCTTGAGGAAGCGGCATGCATTCCATCTACCATCTTCCAGCTCCTTGCTGACTGGCAATTAATTTGAAGATGCTAAGCGAGTGACAGTTCCTCCTTTTACCTTAACTGCAAAGTCAGTCACAGGAGGAGTACTTGGTGAACAAAAAGTTTGTTTTCACTCAAGAACTAGGAAAATGGACGAGAACTAAGAAACGATAATTTCCACCACTTTCCAGTTCTGAGAAATCGTGCATAACTCTACTATGCTGCATGGTAGTGATGATCTCTGGCTTCGCAATGCTAATTACACTGTTTTCTGCTATGCCCATGGAACTAAGGGCTGTTTTGTAACCTTTGTCCTCTATTATTTATCTTAATGTTTTCTGAGGGCCAACACTGTTAATGCTCTTTCAATTAAGGAATCGTGTCTTTTGATAGTAGTCACTCATTATTTTTGAATGCATTGGTTGTTTCCATTAGATAAAAGTTAACTTTTTTAAATGTTTTAGGAAGACTCCACAGTCTGTGACTGCCAATTGCATTTTTGTTACTAGCTTTGGAGTTAAAAATGTTATTCATAATCATTGAAATTATCTTTCTTTCATTCTTAAGAAAGTACCCTAACTCTGTCCCCCTTTCACCTGTACAAAGGTAGTCCAGAGGATGCTAACAGAGCTTAATCTGAGGGGACATGGCATTTGCAGTGTTCCATCAAGTGTGCACCTCCACCATCACAGGACACTTGGCCTTGACCGTCATATCTGCTGATAGCATTGTTTCCTTGTGTTGCATTGAAGGCATTGTGGGGATTTTCCAACTGCTAAGAAGAATCTAAAAGATTGTTGTTCGAAGCCTCGTTCAGCATTGCTGATTCATTTGTAGCTGAGCATGGCAGGGAATGCTGGGTTTGAGTCTTTTCTCTCTGTTATGGCAAACTCTCTTTTTATGTTAGTGTTATCCTACCCTAAGCCTAACAGAAATAGATCACTAACTCAGCTTTCTCATTCCTCATCCTCTAAAGGACAAGAAGAGAAGACAATGAGATCTCTTAGCAGTGTTTCCATTCCTAACATTAAAGGGATGCCTTGGAGAGAGACACCCATTCCATTTGATCATTATAAGCTTGCTAATGTAGGTTTCTGTTTGTGTGCATGTGTGTATATGTACATGTGCATGTGTGTGTATTACTCCTGTATGCTTTCACCTTAATACGGTGAGGAATCTAGAACGAAATAAATTTTGATAAACTTACCTTTGTGAAGAATACATTTATCTTACTTCACTAATTACATAGGAAGTCCTCTTTAAAATCATACAAAATCATCCTATTTATAGATAAAGTGTAAGCATCCCATAGTTTCTTGAAGGATCTCATGAAGACCAAGTTTTTATCCACCATTAGCAGTGTCCTTTTAATGTCTGCTGCTTTTAATATGGCATGTTTCCATAGCTAATGTTCAGGAAGCATTTCTAAAATATGGATAAGTTTATATTCAAGGGACAAGAGTTCCTCGGTGGTAATTGTCCTATTTATGCTTTCCTACTGAAAAGTAAATTAGTCTACAAGATGACACGTGTGTCATGTTTGTTTTATATGTTTGTATATTGGAACCAATTGGTATTTTATAGGCAATACAGCTATCTCAGCTGTGCAAAGATATAATTTTTTTTATAAAATCTGTCTCCACTTCTAAGCCAGTGTCCCCCCACTTGTCTGTATGTGTCTGTATGTCTGTATGCTCGTCTGTGTGTGTGCCTGTGTGTGTCCATCAGTGTTCTTAGTAATTCCAGCATGCAGTTCCGTTAGTCATGTTTGCTTGTGTTTGATGTTTGCTTCTGTTTCTTGCTTGCCTCCCTTCCTTTAGAGAGTTCCCAGGTTTGCAAGCCATCTTGTGTCCTCTTCATGGTTCTGTTCTGTCTAGGTCTGACACAGCGCCCCACTTTGACATATTTTCTCTTAACTGGTCTTGGTAAAAGATGGTCAACGTTTTCCCTTTGACTGACAGCCAAAGAGATTTGCTTCTTTTCTCTTAGGTGGGACAGTTGATGATGAGCTGAAATGATGTTTGGGTAGAGCTTGTGCAAAAGATGAGGCAGACTGGCACCAACCCAGGGCAGGCAGAGCACTGTCTTACTTTGCTGTGCCCTGCTGGCTCTGCACAGACGGACAGATGGAATGGAGGTTGTAGACTAGGAGGAGGAAGAGCAATGAACAAGTTCTTGCATTAGTGCACAGGTTCAATGCAGAAGACATGAGCTAAGGAAGGAAGGGGCCGGGATGCCTGGACTAAGAAAACAGGATGGATTCAGAAGAAAGTTCAGAGAGAAAATGGATAGAACCTTGGAGTGAGTTGAGTGTAGAGAGACAGAATAAGTTCATGACAGTGTGGTTGGAGCTTGTTTTGCAACACATTGATTTTGTTTTGAACTGTTTTAATTCTGGGAGCTGAATTTACCTAGCTGGACCATAGCAGATATAAAACACAATTGCTCAGTATTGTTACTTCTTTTATTAAAGCATGCAAAGAATAACTCCCTTGTTCAGACCACCTAGGCTGTATTTTTGTAAGTAGAAGCAAACATCAATTGAAAACAAATACGAATATTAGCCCATGAGGTGAGGTAGCTTGGAGGTGCTCCATTCTGGAAAACTTGTGTGAGACTCTAGATCCACGTAGGAGGAAAGGAGAGACTGTATCTTATCCCCACTTGAGATAACAAACCAATCCCATCTTTTATCCTGGTGAATTCATCCCACATACCCAGTCCAAATTTCAGAATACCCTTGTTGACGCTTGCTTCATGCTTGCTCTCCTGCCATACATGGTAGTGTTATAGTTAGTAATTAGTCATTTTTTGAAATATTTTTAAGCACTAATTATACCTTATCTGGCATTCTGAAAGACTTTCCCAAGACTCCCTTGTTATTTATCCTTACAATTAACTTTCTGACCTAAAAATTAGAATATTGAGCATCAGAATACCTCCTTCATTAATGGAATTATTGTTGTATTGGTAGAAAATCCTTCCTAGTAAGACTTTACTTGCGCAAATGTTTATTTAGTACATATTATGCCATGCTGCTATCCAGTGCCCTGGGAAAACAGAAGAAAACAAAGCAAGCACACACCCTGCCTGTGTGGCCCTGTATTTACCCTGGAGACAGACAAGATGTAAGTTAAACAGATGCTGTTACAAGTCTATACATTCTAAGTAGAACAAAATTAAGTAGGAATAGAGACATGATGTGCAAAAAGACCAACCAAGTAATTAAGGATTTTTGTTTGTTTGTTTTCCTTTTACTAAGATTCTAAGCATTGTTGACAAGGTTGCTGTTCTCTTTGAATGCATGTGTGATCATGTAATGTCACTGTATTAGCTGAGAGGTTAGGCAGCCATGTCTCAGCCCTTCTTTGCTGGTATCTGACTGACGGCCAGCCAGTGGCCTTCCCTGAGCACAGTTTTCATCTACCAAATAAAATTCCGTATGCCATGGGAAATTTCATCTGTATTCTGTAAATTCATTTTTACATAAAACCCTCCTATGTTTTAACTCATTTGGCAGTTAGTATGAATGTCTCTCCTGACGGATATGTTTTAATTCCTATTTATATTACAAATTTATAGTTCTTCATGCAGTTTTCTTCACACACCCACCTGTGATTGGTTAAAAATGCAAGAGATACTTAGAAAGAGACACCAATATTAGGAGTCTAGGAAAATATTTATGTATTCAGGAATATATGCATATAGACAGACCTTTTCATTAATGAACAATTACTCATATTGACTACCTGCTAAAGATTAATTCATTATATATGTATATGAGTACACTGTAGCTGTCTTCAGACACACCAGAAGAGGGCATCAGATCCCATGACAGGAGATTATGAGCCACCATGTGGTTTCTGGGAATTGAACTCAGGACCTCTGGCAGAGCAAGCAGCCAGTGCTTTTAACAGCTGAGCCATCTCTCCAGCCCTGGTCTCTTCTTATTTTACTGTTTCTTTTTTTTTTTTTTTAACTAATTATTTTATTTATTTACATTTCAAATGTTGTCCCCCTTCCCCTCTGAAAACTGCCATCCCACCCCTTTCCCCTTTGCATCTAAGGGTGCTCTCCCACCTTCCCACCCACTCCTGCCTCACCTCTCTAGCATCCCCCTTCGCTTGGGCAACATAATAGAAGATGCTTAGTATATATGCAGACACAAATGATTAAGTCATGCTACAGAAGTGGTTGTCTACAGAGGGACAACTGTTTTTTCCCTGACAAATACTCAATAAACACTTAAGTCTATTAAGAACTGAGTTCACTAATGTGCATTAACTAGCAACCTGATTTACTTATAATTCATATTTAATGTGGGCCACGTTCAATGTAGTATAAGTACTTAGGTTTATCATAAAAGGTAGAATAGCCTCCTGTGATAAACAAGGTTCTGAGATCAATTTAACCTGGATAAAATCTTTATCCATAACAACTGTCAGTAGAAATGACTAGCATTTCACTAATTAGCTCACCATTTACAACCCATAAGCTTCTCACAGATGGGAAATGTTTATAAACACCCACAGATGTGTGCACAGCTGACTCTCAGTTATCCGCAGGAACAGGGCACAGAGATAATTTAGATTCATTTATAACACACACCCATTTTAGTTTGTCACAATCTCCCTTTTTCATTGGACTTTTTATCACAAATCAATCTAATTTCAGCTTCTATTACTGATACACACTATGATTAAGTTGCTGATATGTACAATTGCCTTTCAGGGAAGGTAAAACTAGAACACACGAGCTTGATAATAAATACGTGGAAGCACAGAAAGTTGTGTTTCTGTAGGTAGAGGATGAAGAGAAATTATATATACAGGCATATTGTTAGGCGCATCTTTAGACCAGCATCCACATTGCCTTATCTGGTGAGTGATGGAGTACAGGCTAGTAAAGCGAATCCATTCCAGTTTAATCACAGGACATCCTGTATTCTAGCAAACCTTCTAGTCTGCACAGTAGAATGCTTAAGGGTCCTAGTCTGAACACTAAAGTAGATTTTGTGATGATGGTAACTGCCACATTTTGTGTCTCCTATCTGTGCGGAATGGGTCTCTGGTTGCAGATTGGTGAAGGAGTCGGCAAATGACAAACATAGGACATGAGAAAGTGTGTTGAATCTGAGTGTAATTTGTCAAATCGAGCTTCAAAGTTTTTATACAGAAGAAAATAGGGAAGTTAGGTGACACATCGGCAAGGTACAAATGATGTTACCAGATGCTTAATGACTCTTACACAAAACAGAGGAATGTAAACACAAAGACTGGCAGGAACTGGACAATAAAACAACTGAGACAAAGTCAGCTCTATCTAAGGTCAGGCATATTCTTAGAAGCCAGGTGTGAGGTCTTTACACTCCCGGGGCAAAGGCTTTCATGCCCAAGTCATGGTTCTAATTAGGGAGTTCCACTCTAGCTAACCTTCTCAAGAATAATGCAACACTCTAAAACCACTGTCAGATCTACTTCCTAAACCATTGTAAATTCCTGTATATGGGAGCGACTTGGCTCTTATTCTAAGTGATAGTGTGTGGGGGACTTTTCTAATAAGTAATGTAGTCTGCCATACATAACTATAATAAGAATTCTTAATTTACGTTGCTAAGCTTGCCCTGAGATTTCTAACTCTCTGTAGTAGATAGTAATGCCTGATTTCTTTCACTATCTCTCTTACAATACTAAAGGCAATTCTGAATGTCACTGAATAGGCAACATTCTTACTGAATTCCAAACCCATGGTTAGCTCAAGGACTACCTAGGGCAATGGTGAAGGCCAGGAAGCAAAGTTTGATTTTGCTTAAGTATTTGGCAAGTCATTGTTTGGAGGCACCTATAACAAAATACTGAAAGGAAGCACACAGATGCTATGGGATACCACAGTTCCAGGAGAGTATGTTCCAGGAGACTGCATCCAGGCTTTTGGCCTGTCATGTGTGTCACTACTGGAGTAGATGTAGCAGGTAACAACTTAGCAGTCTTAAGTATAGGGGGCCAAGGGAGTGAAGATATCAATCTAGTGGATGCAAAGACTAGTATCAGAACGGGCAGAGCAAGAAAAGCCAGAAAGAGCCTGAAAATTAGTATCCATAGAAGTAGCAATAGAACCAAGACAGTCTTACATCATAAAGCCCAAGAGGTAGACTAGACCATTGCAGAAAGGAAAAAGCATTTTTATTGGAAGTGAATTCAGGCAGAATGATGACCAAACCTATCTATAAGATTGAATCAAGTTCCAAAGCCTGCTTTGGACATGGTGAGCAGATGTATAAAGGAACAATGACCTGAGGGATGGCAGTGGTGCATGCAAATGCTGTGTGTGTCGAAAGAGACTTTTTTTTATAGTTGGAAGAGGTATTATTGACAGAGTTTCAGGAAGAAAGCAAGGGTGCCCCTGTCTTTCACCTGTCAGATTCTAGGCATATGAAGTTTGAGAATATTAACAATAATTACTAGAAGATGGCAAATTAAGGAATGTTTGTTGATAAAGTTCAGGTGCCAGTGACATCTAATGTGAGAATAATGTTCCAGGAAATAAAGATCAGAGGCCTTAGCCATTGACTAGTGGTAATGAAGAATGGTCATGATGATTGTTTTACTGGCCTCATGGCTTTAACCTAATGGTGACAGTTACCAGTGGATGGGACACAGGGGGTCTTACCATGTAGAAGGCTGTGTCTACAAAGACTATGAAGTGTAATCTGGCTAGTCAACAAGCAAGGTGGTGGTAGGCCTAGAATTTTATTATGATGATCTAGCCCATCTGAGAATGGCAATCTTTTACTAATGAGCCTTCTTGCCCAGATGAGGGAGGTTTTTATGCATGGGTGATGACAGGCTGGTAGATGCCTTCTCACAGATGGAAGGTTATGGCTAAAGGACACATATGTGATCCCAATTGCCTCTTCAGTTCTCAGTTCAAAAGCAACCGTCATTGGTTCCTCGGGGTATTCTTTTCACAGATTCTATGGGCAGGCTGTAGGGAGGCAGCTGCTGAATCACCACAATAGTAGTAATAAAAGAAACCATATAAGGCCTGATGGTTCTGGAAGGTAAGGGTCTCTTGTGGCTCATTAGCAATTTAGGCTCAGAAATCCCACTGATGGGTGAGGCTGCTGTTTCCAAACACTGCTGCCCAGGAGAAATGGCTCTGTCTTTTCTGTGAAGAACTTGACTCTGAATCACCTGCTTCTCCTTTTATTGTGACGGGTTCTTGAGTAGACAGTTGACTCCCTATGAGTTTAAGTTGTCCTTTTGTCTTATTTGGATAAGGTTCCAACTATGGAGATGCTGTGGCTTTGAGCCTTATCCAACTTCCCATAGCACTTTGAAGTGTAAATCAGCAAAGCTAAGACTCTGAACACTTCTCAATTATTACCTAACACCTTTGAGCTAAGGAACTAGAGTGGAGGGCATGAGCTGTAGAGTCAGAGGCACTGTTCACATCCTGTCTGCTGCTCTTTGCGCACATTACCTCCTGATTTCCAGCTTCCCAGATTTTACAAATGGCTGTAGTGATGTGTGTGGAAGGTAGAACTAGAATCTAGGTATAAAGATCTAGGTAAAGGCCTCCAGGAAGCGCTAGCAAAGATGATGTTCAGTCAGAGCAGTAGTGGGTAGTCCATGACTAGATTTTAGTCCATATGTATCCCTTATTTTCAACATAAAGCTGTTCTCAGAGTCACCTAATATCAGCTTTTATTTGGAATTCTCTATATTCATTTTGCCAATATTTTGTAGCAGTGGTTGGTAAGAGAGTTTTCCGTTGTTCTTTTGACAGAATTGAGTACATTTTTGTCTCCAGAATTTTTTCATTTGTAATTGTTAATGAGTTCATTGAAAGTTCATTTGTCTCTGTTTTCATCCCTGTTATTCTGTGACTTCTGAAGCATGTCAGTTCCTACCACTGCCACTTGCTATCCATTCATATTTGCTTTAATGTCCTTTTCCCTTTTCTATAAAAAGAATTATTGTTGTTATTGCAATTAAGACTCTTAATACTGCCTCTATTTCTTAATACTATTGTGAGGATTTCTGCATCAGACTGGGAAAGGCATGGAGAAGGAGCCCCATACTTTAATAGAATAAATCCATATATCTCCATAGAAACAAAGCAAAAGACAACGAATGTTTATAACGCTTTGGTCAAGAAGTCACACTAGAAATGAACTGGGGGCCATAAATCCCTTTGTTTAGGTAAGATTGACAATAGTGAAGTAGGTTTAAGCAAGAACATTCTGGAAACCCAAAGTGTTAATCCACAAGTCTCCAGGGTTTTCTGTGCTACCTATGGGGTTCATTGATTTGAAGTCAAAACATTTGACCAGAAATTTAAATATATATTTGAATATATATTTGAAGCACTCTGCTTCATCCATGTACAGGTAGTCACTAATTGTGGATGAAAATTACTCTCAGGTGGTAAGTCCCAGAGACCCGAATCTCAGGGCTGATTCAGTGCCTAACACTTAGTACTGAACACTTGAATTGTAGAATTGGATTAAACTGCAGACTTCATAGTTTGCTATTTCTTACTCCTTCCTGAACAAAACAGTTTGAATATTCTGCCAGCACCTCAAAATCAATTCATTTAAAACCTAACTTATCATGTTCCACATAAAACCTGATTTTCCTGTTCTCATTCTGGGTTAATGATACCACCATTTTCCCAGCCACCCAGGCTTGACACCCTCACACCGTGCCAGCTTTAATCACAGTGAAGTACAGTCTTGATTATTTCACACCTTTCAAAAATACTCTGTGGCACTTCTTCAGCCTTGAATCCAGGCTCCCACGGCCCGCCTCCCTGACCTTATTTTCCCCTTCCTCCAGTGCAGGCCATCTGCTGCTGTCAAGAGCATGACTGTCAGGGACCCTCTGGGCCGCCTGCGATCAAGCCCCTCCCGCTGGCTCTTCAGAGCCTCGTGTCCACTTAGCTCAGCTTCCCCTGGAAGGAAACAACCCCTGTGAAATTACTGACACCAGCTCCTAGCTTCGCCTTCTACTTTTTTCGATTTTTGATGATGATCTGAGCTTCTTTATCATATAAAATCTTTTCATTCTTTGTCCAAGAACTTTGTAAGTTAAAAAAATATATGAAGACTATATTCTTCATATATAATTCCTCACTAATATAAATAATAGTAAAACAAACCCAAAGCATATGCTAACACACATTCAATGGAAAGTTTATGTAGATACTTTACTCCACGGCACTCTATGTTTCCGTACCAGGAGAAGACACACACATGGCCCACAAGGGGAATGTATTTACCAGGGACTCAGTGATGGATGACTTCTAAGTTTTGCTCTCTTCACTGATTGCTAGTGTGGATCACAAAGACTACACTCATCAGATCTCAACACCTAAAAACACAATCCTTTAGATCATTTTAAGTAAGCATAGATTTTAATAATAATTAATCACTAGAAAATTGTTTGGTGCCTTGCTTTACCACCCTGTGGTAATTATAAATATAGAAATGAAAATTGTTATTTTTGTCAAATGACAAAGCTACGAATGATCAGAGAAATGTCAGTGTTCAATAACTTCAGATAAAATAACTGCCCTCCATTTCATTAACTGTGCTTTAGGACTGGCCCCAGCAACAGCATAAATATATTTCACTATTTTTTCATATATCCTTGTATCCAAAATATGGGTATCATCATTTAGTCTCTTGCATATGAACATTTGGGATGTTTCTAGCCTCCTGCAATTATAAACAATATAATGCATGTTGTTTAACAAAGTCCTTTTCATACATGTGAATTGTATATGTAGGATAATTTTCTTATAGAAACACTTTTTCATATGTTGTGCAGTTATACCTCTGCTTGGCATTGTTAAATTACTTGTCAAAGAGATTGCATTCATTTTTATCAACAATGCAAAAAGTGGCCTGCTTTCCCAAACACCACTACTTTTTCTTCTTCTTCTTTTTTTAAGACTTCTTACATTTTTATGTGCATTTGTGTTTTGACTACATATATGTCGATGCATCATGTGTATGCCTGGCATTAATGAAGGGCAGAAGAAGGTGATAGAACTACTGAACCGAGAGTTACAGGTGGTTGTGAGCCACAACATGGGTGCTGGGAATTAAACCTTAAGTCTTCTGGAAGAACAGTCAGTAGTTAACCACTGAGTCAGCTCTCCAGCCACACCTTGGTGCAACACTTTCTAATATTGATCTGGCCTCCGTCCCTAACATTCTCTAATACTGGTGCCATACACGTTAACTACTGACTTACACATAAATGAAAATTATCTCCCACTGGTTTATTTGGAATATCTTTAATTATGAAAAAGGTGGTAAGACTCTCCTTTGTGTAGAGCTTCCATTTAGGATCCTACAATGGCATACCATAATTTAGTAACATGGTAAGTACAGAAATTGACTTCTTATAGTAAGATAAAGGCTCCAGCAGATCCAGTGTCTGGGGACAATAATGTCCTCTATCTGTGTCCCCATGGTGGACAGCACAAAGGTGTTTTACCTCAGACTAATCCTACTCATGAGGGCTCTGTTCCCAGGATCTGATCCCTTCCAAGTTCCACCTTTCTATACCATAACTTTGGAGATTAGGATTTCAACTTGTGAATTCTGAGGTTTTGTAGATGAATGACTTTAAGGGATAGTTCCTTGAATATACAATCTGCCTGTGTATCTATTGGCCATTATCTTACTAGGGTGCATGTGCTTTTATGGCATTCAGTCCTGTGAGTTACTCATGTTTCAAATATTTTTTTCAGTTTATCTTTTATTGTTCATATATAGGCTTATTATTTCTTTCAGTTTTAGATATCTATATGACATTTGAGTTTTGGGATTCTCATTGAAGAGCTTCATCTTCTAGAACTAATGCAAATTATTTCCCTCCTATCTGCTCTGTTTTTCAGATTAATCTTTTAGAGTTGTAATGTTTGATCTACTTGAGATTTATTTTGATGTTATTAGCAAGATGAACAGATTGCTGTCAGGATAGTAGATACTAGATGTCTTGTTATTCATACTAGATGTATGAATGGGCTTTTCCTTTTCCTGACACATTTGAAAGGCATCACCTGAACCCATACATGTAACATATTGGTGTCCAAAGTTGTTTGACCACAGAACCATCTAGTCTTACCTTCACTTGCAACATATTCGTTCTGACCCAAGGCTTCTTGTTGGACAAGAGTTCTGAGAAAATACTGTCTGATATTCTCTTACCTAGAAAGGAGTCTTTATTTCATTTTTAATGTGTTCTTAATAGAAATAGAAGTATATCACTTACAAACCTCATTTCCTCCCTCCAGCTCCTCCCAGTCACCCTTGTCTGACTCCCTCCTGCATCCTCCTCAATTCTTTTTTTTTGTTGTTGTTGTTGTTTTTCGAGACAGGGTTCTTCTGTATAACCCTGTCTGTCCTGGAATTCACTTTGTAGACCAGACTGGCCTCGAACTCAGAAATCCACCTGCCTCTGCCTTCCGAGTGCTGGGATTAAAGGCATGCGCCACTACGCCCGGCTCAAAATACCTCATAGCAAACATTTAGTAACTTTTTTTTTTTTTTTTTTTGGATATTTTGAGACAGGGTTTCTCTGTATAGCCCTGGCTGTCCTGGAACTCACTCTGTAGACCAGGCTGGCCTCGAACTCAGAAATCCGCCTGCCTCTGCCTCCCGAGTGCTGGGATTAAAGGCGTGCGCCACCACTCCCGGCACCCTTCTCAGTTCTTAACTTGGTACCCTCTTTTTCTCTGATTATTATTGTTAAATTACGTGTGTGTGTGTGTGTGTGTGTGTGTGTGTGTGTGTGTGTGTTTACCTGTATGGATAGTATGTATAAATGTAACCTACTGAGTCCGTTTTTGGTGGTGGTAGATACATAGTTTCAAGGCTGACGACTTTGCATTGGAAAACCTATACAGTAGGCTCATCTCTGGGAGAGGTTACTTCTCCTATCAGTCATTACTTGCCTATAGTTCATTCACCCAGGACTGGGATCCTAAAGAATTACTCCCTTCCGTGTTAGCATGTCCATTGCTATTGCCATTGTTCCAGTCTTGCTTTTGCAGGATTTCTAGGGGAGACTGCTTCACTGCAGACCTTCAGGTAGTCTACATTTTACAGTCTATTTGCCCCTACTTCAGTGATGTGTCTTGAGCTGTAGATGCAAGCGCTGTAATGTAGATGTATCTTCTGGGGCTGGGTTCCTCGTGGTCTGTTGATCTCTACATTGTGTCCAGTTGTGGATTTCTGTGATGGGCGCTATTGTGATAGAGACTTTGAGGAGAGGCAACTCGTGCACACGTGAGAATTTTCAAATCTGTGTATCTATTTAATTTCTTAATGTAATATTTTGTAATTACTAATTCATACATCAGTTGCATGAGTCCTACTAAGTTGTGGGCTATAATATGTCTACCTTTTTTTTTTTTTGGTTTTGAAAACAAAGTTTTACTTTAAAATATTCAGAAGACAGTTTTATTAGCTATGTATATGCAGTGAACAAAAACTATAATCCCCAAATCATTTTCCCACTTAATGATTATAAATTTGGAAATGAAAAGTAACATTATAGTACTCAGTCTACTGTTTTTATGTGTAAAGTCTGGGCTTATAAGTTTGGGAGAGATTTGTTTCATTTTAGGTTTTTGTTTAATAATTTATCTTATTTTTTGATACTATAATTGCACCATGTTCCCTCCCCTTTTCTCCCTTCCAATCCCACGGTATACCCCTCCTTGCTCTCTTTCAAATCCATGGCCTGTTTTATTAATAGTTTTTACACACATATGTATTTAAATATATATTTCTAAGAGCAGTCTGCTCCGGTCTGTATAATGTTGCTTATATGTGTGTTTTGAGAGACGAGGCCTTGTTGTTGGATTGCCCATTCTCTTCCCTGGGAAGCCTGTTCAGCTCTCATAGTCTAGAGTTGGCTGTAGTTCTCTGTGTATGTGGTGGAGACCTGACGGCTTTCCCCAGACCACTTTGGGGGCCTGTTGTTGTCTGTGTTCAGGCAGTCATGTTAGTGAGACTCTGGGTGTAGCTCTGGACTTCACGGCAGACTTCCTGCTCCTCTGGCTCTTACAGTCTTCCCATCACATTTCCTCTCTTAGACTTATGGATCATTTTAGGATTTTTTTTTTTGAGATATGGTCGTACTATATGTGTAAAACCCACACTGGTCTGAGTCCTGACATTCCCGCTCGGCTTCCCCAGAGCTGATAGTATAGGTATCCACCCTCCTCATGACTACATGAGCTGCAGTATTAGTGATGCCAGTATTTAGATTACTATTTTGCCTGGGTGTCTGTATGTATTTGTAATATCCAAAAATGCCTTTTTTCTTATTGAATCACAAAAACACACATAATGATCCTTTATTTGGGCCACCAATGTGATTGGGTTAAAGTATTTGCCACTAAGCCTGACAAAATGAGTATTATGCTCATAACTCACATAGTAGGAGAGAGAGCTGAGTCCAGCAAGTTGTCCTCTGACCTCTAACATACCCATACCCACACTCACACTCAGACCCACAAATAATAGATGTAAAACTTTTTATGAGAACAATCATTTTATAATTGTAATCTCTGTGGTCTTACTTACTGTACATCATGAAATTATTTAAAATAAAACTAGATAAGATGGAATCCATCACATGTTAATTGTGACTTACACATTTCATTGCATTTATAAAATTTTTCACTTAAGTTTACAAATATACTTAGGTATTGCCTGGAGCAACTAAACATATCATTAATGTTAATATTTTGACTGCCAGAAGGGGGCAGCATTCTACAGTTGCAGTTATAGCTGCCACAAGGCCAGTCCATGAGAAATGGGATAATAGTTATGGACATGCACTCTGCTCATGTCTAGGAAGCCCACAGATGTCTCCTATGCCTCGTTGCACAGCAGTGCATCTCATGGCATCTCTAGTGTTGCTGACAGGGAGACTGGAGAAATGGGTGATTTTAGCTTCTTGTTTTTGGCTTTTCTAGCCTTTCTAGCTGAAGTGGGCAGGGGATGAGGTAGTGGTTGGGAATGGATTTGTTATATGTCCCAATCAGCTGAACAAGGAGAGTCACAGTATTAAATGTAATACCAGCTAATGTGGATCTGCCCTGACCAGGTGGAGACACTGGCTTTATACAGGTTAACTCAATTGTGACAATAGCTTGCTAAGGTAAATTCTATTATAGAACCCATCTTATAGCTCCGGGAAGGCAGAGGGGGCCAAAGATGGGCAGAATGGGAACCGAAAGCCAACCACAAGAACTAATAACTCTTTGTACTGTTGGTTTCAGGGTGGAAGAGCCTTTCCTTAGAAAATACTATAATTGTTGCTTCTAACTTCCAACCCGTTCACTTTAGACAAATAATGAATATAGGAAAAGAAAACGGAACATTTTAACTGTTATGGTTTATTTTATTCCCAGATCCCATTGCTTATGGTCTGTTGTTGTTTGCAGTATGAAAGAGATCCGCTCTGATGTTGTCTCTGTCGGTTAAGTTCCAATGAACATTGGCTCTCTACATCCCTTGACTCAAATTTTCAACATTTCTTCTGTATTAAAACAAGTTCAGAGATTTCGTTTGAAGTTATTCCTGCCTTTTTGCTCTCTGGTTTAAATAGTATTTTGTGCTTTAATCTAGATGGTTAAGGGCTGAGACACTGTACCAAGAAAGGCTTCTGTAAATAGCTGCACAAAGCACTAATTCACAAAGGCATCTTAGAGTAACAGCCAGGGTTTGGTTCCCCCCACCCCCTTTCTGGAAGGTTGAGTTAAGCATGAGCCTATAAATTTTGTTTAGTAGCACACTTTATTTATTTATTTTTTTTGAGAGGAAAAAGTTTATTCCGCTTATACTTTTACATTTCTGTTCATCACCAAAGGAAGTCAGGACAGGAACTCACACAGGGCAGGAACTTGGAGGCAGGAGCTGATGCAGAGGCCATGGAGGG
>NC_034597.1:76436549-76439969 GCF_900095145.1 Mus pahari | reverse complement strand
CTATATCAGGGTCCCTTCAGCAGAATCTTGCTGGCATATGCAGTAGTATCTGTGTTTGGTGGCTGATGACGGGATGGACCCCCCACTTTAAACAATCTTTTTTTTTTTTTTTTTGAAAAAGAAATTGGATATTTTCTTTACATTCAAATGTTACCCCTTTTCCCAGTTTCCCCTCTGCAACACCCCTTTCCCATACTCCCTTACCCTGCTTCTATGAGGGTGCTCCCCCACCCACCTACCCACTCCTGCCTCACCACCCTAGCATTCCTCTACACTGGGGCATCAGACCTTCAGAGGACCAAGGGTGCCCTCTCCCATTGATACCAGATAAGGTCTCTTCAGCTCCTTCCATTCTTCCCCTAACTCCTCCATTGGCATCTAAGCATCCAATGGTTGGCTCTAAGCATCCTCATCTGTATTGGTCAAGATCCAGCAAGGCCTCTCAGGAGACAGCTGTTTCAGGCTCCTGTCAGCAAGCACTTGGTGGCATCTACAATAGTGTCTGGGTTTGGTGACTCTATATGGGATGGATCCCCAGATAGGGCAGTCTCTGGATGGCCTTTCCTTCAGTCTCTGCTTCATACTTTGTCTCAGTGTTTGCTCCCATGAGTATTATGCTCCCCCTTCTAAGAAGGATGGAAGTATACAGGCTATGGTCTTCCTTCTTTTTGAGCTTCATGTGGTCTGTGAATTATATCGGGATACTTGGAGCTTCTGGGCTAATATCCATTTATCAGTGAGTACATACCATGTGTGTTTTTTTGTGACTGGGTTACCTCACTCAGGATATTTTCTTAGTCCATCCATTTGCCTAAGAATTTCATAAATTCATTGTTTTTAATAGCTGCATAGCACTCCATTGTGTAAATGTACCACATTATCTGTATCCATTCCTCTGTTGAAGGACATCTGGGTTCTTTCCAGCTTCTGGCTATTATAAATAATGCTGCTATGAACATGGTGGAGCATGTGTCTGGTCATACGTTGGAGCATCTTTTGGATATATGCCCAAGAATGGCATAGCGGGGTCCTCAGATAATACTATGTCTAATTTTCTGAGGAACCACCTGACTGATTTCCAGAGTAGTTGTATCAGCTTGCACTCCCACCAACAATGGAGAAGTTTTCCTCTTTCTCCACATCCTCACCAGCACCTGTTGTCACCTGAGTTTTTGATCTTAGCCATTCTGACTAGTGTGAGGTAGAATCTCAGGGTTGTTTTGATTTGTATTTTCCTGATGACTACAGATGTTGAACATTTCTTTAGGTGCTTCTCTGTCATTCAGTATTCCTCAGTTGAGAATTCTTTGTGTAGCTCTGTTCCCTATTTTTTTAATAGGTTTATTTTATTCTCTGGAGTATAACTTCTTGAATTCTTTGTATATATTGGATATTAGCCTTCTATCGGATGTAGGGTTGGTAAAGATCTTTTCCCAATCTGTTGGTGACCTTTTTGTCTTATTGACAGTGTCCTTTGCCTTACAGAAGCTTTGCAATTTTATGAGGTCCCATTTGTCAATTTTTGCACAAGCCATTGGTGTTCTGTTCAGCACTTTTTCCCTTGTGCCTATATGATCAAGGCTTTTCCCCACTTTCTCCTCTATAAGTTTCAGTGTATCTGGTTTTATGTGGAGGTCCTTGATCCACTTGGACTTGAGCTTTGTACAAGGAGATAAAAATGGATCAATTTGCATTCTTCTACATGCTAACTGCCATTTGAGCCAGCACTATTTGTTGAAAATGCTCTTTTTTCCACTGGGTGGTTTTAGCTCCCTTGTCAAAGATCAAGTGACCATAGGTGTCTGGGTTCATTTCTGGCTCTTCAATTCTATTCCATTGATCTACCTGCCTGTCACTGTACCAATACCATGCAGGTTTTGTGTTTTTTTGTTGTTGTTATTTTTTGTTGGTTTGTTTGTTTGTTTGTTTGTTTTTTATCACAATTGCTCTGAAATATAGCTTGAGGTCAAGGATGGTAGTTCCACCAGAAGTTCTTTTATTGTTAAGAATAGTTTTTGCTATCCTGGGTTTTTTGTTATTCTGACAAATTTGCAAATTGCTCTTTCTAAATATATGAAGCATTGAGTTGGAATTTTGAAGGTGATTGCATTGAATCTGTAGATTGCTTTTGGCAAGATGNCCACTTTTACTATATTAATCCTGCCAATTCATGAGCATGGGAGATCTTTCCATCTTCTAAGACTTTCTTCAAATTCTTTCTTCAGAGACTTGAAATTCTTGTCATACAGATCTTTCACTTGTTAACTTTGTTAACTTAGAGTTACACCAAGATGTTTTATATTGTGACTATTGTAAAGGGTGTCATTTCCCTAATTTCTCTCTCAGCTCATTTATCCTGAGTAGAGGAAAACAGATTTCTTTGTCTTAATTTTTATCTGCTGAAGTTGATTACTAGGTTTTAGGAGTTCTCTGGTCGAATTTTTGGGGTCACTAAAGTATACTATCATCATCTGCAAATAGTGATATTTTGACATCTTCCTTTCCAATTTGTACATTAATCAATTAGGTAACCTCTGTGCCCTGAGGCCTCTGAATCAGTTAACCATCTAATTAACCAACATCCTTCTCATCAGTTTTTAACAATTACTCATTATCTTCTGACATCTCGATACATCCCAAACCTAGCTCCTCTCCTGGCTCAGTTTCTTTTATTGCCATAGATGGTCCCATTTTTCATGAGTGCTATCTATGTACATCATGAAACCCAAGCCAGCATCCTGAAAATGAGCCTCATCTTTATGTATAAAAGCCCCTTAGATGCAGAGCAAGGGTTTTCTGTTCTTCCTCCTTTAGACACTCACTGTCACCACTGTCATTTGAACCCCCTAACCATGTTTCTCCTTTTCTGCCAAGCCATGAGGTGACTGTCGAACAGAGTGCTTTTCTGGATAGAAATATGACAGCAATGCTTTCTAAATTAATGGGAGTTCATCGCTCATAAAGATAAACTCCAGACTCCTTAGCATGGTCCAGCCCCCTCTCAATGAGCTGCACCTCTCCAGCATGGCCTTCCTCCCCTCTGGCCCTCTGCTCTTTTCTGTTCATGCCTGAGGTCTGCAGGTGGTTTACTGGCCTCCACACGCCCAGCGGTAAAGATGATCCTCTGTTCCAGCAGCTTTGCTGTTCTCCCAGCAAGTCCTTAAGGTGTGGCTGTCCGGGAAGCCTCTGGGCCTCTAGCCATTTGCATCCTGCCCCATGCCCCATGCTGATTGCCCCTCCCCTAGGATGTGCTCAGTTTTCTGACCCAGCATCCATTGAGCTGTAGCATACCCTTTGTGAACTGTCTTCCTCCTTCCCACACATGGCTGCCTTAGGCTAAAAATCAGTGTCCTCATTGTCTTAGTCAGGGTTTCTATTCCTGTACAACATCATGACCAAGAAGCAAGTTGGGGAGGAAAG
>NC_034597.1:76422070-76436259 GCF_900095145.1 Mus pahari | reverse complement strand
TGATCACTAATTGAGAAAATGCCCCACAGCTGGATCTCATGGAGGCATTTCCCCAACTAAAGCTCCTTTCTCTGTGATAACTCCAGCTGTGTCAAGTTGCCAAAACTAGCCAGTACACTCATCTTTTACTCTTTCTCAGTTCCCTCTTTCAATTTTCAGGACCCTAAAAGTCACACTTTCGATTAGAGTTTGCATTTTAGATGAGACCGCGTTCCTGGTAAGTGTCTTAAGGATTTGGTTCCTTGGATTCTCTCCCCACCCATGCTTACCTGGCACTGACTGACTCCTTTGCCCTGTTAGCCTTCATTATGATCACAGCAGAGTTTATGGTCATCAGAAGAAACAACATTTATAAGATTGTCACATTCTAAATATTCCTTGTTTCCTTAGTGCATGTTGCTATTAAAACAAAATTCCTTCCATATGGTCATCTGTATTCAGGAGAGATGTATTGGCTCATGATTCTTGAGGTTGAGATATCTACAATCAGAGCCTCTATGGATTCTGTTTTTGCGTAAGGCTCCCTCTCCTCTCCACAAATAAACCTTGTTCCTTTGAACCTGTATGGTGGCAGTACAGTGAACTGCCCCACAGCCTTTTCAAGGGCAATGTCCCCGTCCATGTGAGCCCCTCCTCATGGCTTAATCACTTCATAAGGACTCTCCTCCTAAGGATTCCAGTGCTCTTGGTGCACCAGCATGCAGACCATAGGAACTGTTAGCACATTGTTTATTTTTAAGGTAATGCAAACTAAGAGCAGAGTGCTTAAGATTTGTGTTGATCTGTCTCTGGCTTTTCAAACTCCTTATAATAGATCTGTATAAACATCCATGGTTGATTTTCTAAATGGTCAGACATGAGATCTTAAGGCCTGCTTCCTCCTCTCAGCTTCTTTCTTCCGCCATAACCTGCAGACTGCTCTGGGCCTAGGTCCTGGGAATCCTCGGACAGAGTCCTCTTAGATTCACTGGTTGTCTTCCGCCTTCCCTGAGGCTCATTCCCTGCCTCTCCCACTTGTCTTTTTGTTTTGATTTTACTCCTTATTTTGCCAAAGTACCATGTGTTTAGACAGTCTTCTGGTTTTTTCATCAAAATAGCTAAGACACAGGGGGAATTTTTCTTTGGGCATTCAGTTTTAGAGATTTTAGTCCATCATCTCATTGTGTCTGGGCCATGTTAAAGGACATGTTCCAGTTGAGGACAGCAATGTAATGCTCATCTCATGGTCACCAGAAGCCTGGGTGGCAGGGAGAGGCACCCTGAAAGGAACAATGTCCCATCTCCTAAGCATTTGTCACCTCTCAATAGTTCATCAAATAGCTATTAAGTCGGCTGATCCATTGCTGAAGTTTAAGTTCCCAAGAGCTATGTCAACTAAGCCATTAGCTCATGGATTCTGAAGACATTTTAGATCCAAACCCTCACACGTTTCCTGTCTCTAGGAAATCATGTCTAGGTGACTGCATTGTCTGAGCATAGCCATTTTCTGTCCCTACCTTACTGGCAGCAGAACCATTGCTTACCTGGAAATAATTCTCTTCAGAAGCTAGAATTCACTTACCTCCTGTCTTTTGATACTCAGTTTGCTATCGAGACGTCTAGCCCCATCCTCAGGCATTTACTTGGTAAGTTGATTGGGTTTGATTGCTAGTTTTCAGACTTCGGGAAACTTGTAGAATGCACTCTTTCTTGATTGTGTGAAATTTTACTGTTCTGTCTTGGCTGAGAACATGGCGTGTGGGCCTGTGCTTTATGTTGAGGACTTTCACAAGTCCTTGGGGTGCCATCTTACTCTTACTTGTAATAAGAGAATGACTTTCAAAATAGTGTGCCTTTGTCATACCAGCTTAATCCCTGACATCACTTGCTGGTCACTATGGGCATCTCCCACTACCTTAGCACCTAACCATCATTACCCTCTCATCTCGAATTCTCCCCTACTTCATCTTCCTCCATCCATGTGCACCAAGACCTCAGCTGTTCCTCAGCTGCTGCCCTTCCTTCCTGTCCTCACCTCATTGACTACTTTGGAAATGTTTCTTCCCAGCCTGGCCTTTCTCCATTTCCCTCAACCCTGCATTTTTCAAAGTTCCACTTACAAATTATGGGAGGCACTGTGTCATTCAGTCCTGCTGGGACACTACCTCAGGTGATCTGTTTATTTCACAGAAGAAGTGAGGTTTTTTTTTTTTAATGTAAATTGACCTTATTTCCTAGGTATATAGTAGAAAGATGTATGTATATAGATTTAATCAGCTTTATACATCTGTTAATTTTGTACATTTGCCTCCATCTTTAGTTCTTCTTCCAAGACCTCTCTTCTTCTGGTGGTGTCCACCCTTTCACATCTACCCCAGTTTGTGCTTCTGAGAACTGGGAGGAGTTCTTCTTAATCCATACAACCTAGGTATTATACATGTGCAGTGATGCTCCAGTGTACAATACCATATGCCAGGAAAACATGTGTTGGATAAGTGTATAAAGCACATCTAGCACGGGAAGAACATCCTCCTTATAGCTTATCATCTTATATATTAGTTCTGTTTATGAATAGAGTTGACATGTCCACAAGTCTATTTAAAGTTCAGATCAGAGATTTTTAGCAATGATATAAGGCATCATTATATCCCTAACCAAGAACATAAGCAAATGTAATGGAAGAGGCAACTTGTTTCTATGAAATAATTGGATTTTGCTACCTATAAAATTAAATAAAACCAGGCAGTGGTGGCACATGCCTTTAATCCCAGGACTCAGAAAGCATAACAGGTAGACATCTGTGAGTTCCAGGACATCCAGGGCCACACAGAGTAGACCCTGCCTTGTGGACAGGTGTGTGTGTGTGTATGTGTGTGTGTGTGTGTGTGTGTGTGTGTGTGTGTGTGTGTGNTGTGTGTGTGTGTGTGTGTGTGTGTGTGTGTGTGTGTGTGTGTGATGAACAGAATGAGCTCTTCCTCAGCGATCCCTGTCTTACAGGAGCTACTTGTCTCCTAAATAGTACAGTCTAGGAAATAGCACAGCTTTCCAAAGGATGTGCTGTCATGTGTGCCATATGCACTGAGTTAGCACACACGGGGCAGGACATGGTCTCAGGTGGTTTCAGTTTCTGTCTTGAAGTAGTGGTAGGAGCTTGCTTGGGAAAGACAGTGGGAAAGACATTCATTATAGAGAGCTGCATGTTCAAAGGTATAAAAATGGAGACTAGCAGCAGTGTGAATCACCTCATGAGCCTAAACTGCTGGCATCTGTCTCCAGGGACCTGCAGGATCAGTCTTTGTGGCCGGAATAAAGTTTACACCCAGCAATAACTTAGCACCCATACAGTGTAATCATCTAGAACCAGCCATACTCAAATAACTGGTTTACAATCCAGGAGCAACACCAACACTTTTATATTCTCCTTTTCCCTAAACCAATTTTCTATTTTTCTCTTCCCTGCTTTTTATTTGCAAGCAAACATAATATTAATTTTTTTTAAAAAAAAAAGTAAATTCGTTCATTTATTTAAATGTTTACTTTCACTGATAAGTACCTTAAATATTTAATATTACATGAACTTATGTATAGGAAAAATATACTTGAATTTGAGTGTAAATTTTTAAAGATTAGGTAGGTAGTTACTTATTAAATTGTCTAAAATATTTAATGTACTTTACAGTAAACATTGAAATGCTTCAGAATTAAATGTATGTGTAAATTGACAACCTCTAAATACTTGGATTCTCACCCACCATTTTTGATCACACCTCCAAGGTTTAGCTCTCGTCTACAAATGTGCTGCAGGAGCAGATGGCAAAGCAGCTGACGCATAGTTCTATGTCTGCATCTGTTTATAAACTGTAAGGAGTGTGGCTTTGTACTCTGCCATGGTCACATGTCAATAGTTATCTATAAAGGGAGTGTGGCTCCAAAAGGGGGAAATCAAAACAGTGAACAACGTTCTTAGGAAAGAAATATCTTCTCTTTTAGCCGTGCTGTCACAGCAGGCATATAGTTTCATAGAGAAAGCCGGCAAAGAACCTGTTTTGTGGGAACAAAGGTGTCCTTAGTGTTCCTTAAGGAATGCTATCCTCTAAATTCTTGAAAACATCTCTGAGTTTACCATCTTAATTATATCAGGGGTGTGCGTGCGTGTGTGTAATTATAAATATATTCTTTCATAGAATCTTGCATGAAAATGGTAAGTTTTCTTTTCTGTGGTAAGTTTTGGCAGACCCAGCTTCTGTATAATAGAGGCACTATACCACACACCTAGACACTTTTAGAAACTAGTTTTATGCTTTAAAAAATTACTCATTTCTAGGAGAAAAAATATGATTTATGTTGACTGCAGACACTGGAGTACATTCCATCTAAACTCACCGTGCCATTGGTCTATATAAACAGTGCTGCACACCGCGTCTGGGAAGCCCTGTCCTCTTTAGTGGGCAGAACACACACACTGTGACACACACACACTGTGACACACACACACTGTAACACACACACTGTGATACACATACACTGACACACACACTGTGACACACACACACTGTGACACACACACTGTTGAGATGACTCTAATTAAAAAATGGCTGATTTAGGACAGAGCTGGATTTTTGTTTGTTTGTTTGGAAATTCCTGGTCTAGTTCTGATGTTCTGTCCTTTTGCTCTCTGCCATCACCATTGCCCCTGCTTGCATGTGTGCTTTGACATTGCTTTGGTAACCCGAGGGCTGATGGAATTCCCTGCATCTCTTTTCACAGAGGGTGATGAGACAGGAGTGATGGATAGTCTGCTGGAGGCCTTGCAGTCAGGGGCTGCCTTCCGCGACAGAAGAAAACGGACACCAAAGCTGAAAGGTGAATTCTTTTATTTCATGTTACTTTCTAGGGAAGAGCAGTTTCTCCCCTTAAAGTCATTTGTCACAAGAACAGTGCCGTGGGCAGAAATTGTTTCTAACTTTCCTAAATTTGCTTAATCCCTTGCAGAGACAGGTGTCAGAGAGAGATGCATTCCAGTTGGCTGGTGTCAGTAGTGCATTAACAAATCGATGTGTGTTGAACCTAGAAAATCTTGACTAGTGTGATGATTCTCATCGAGACCCATATGCACCTTTCCCCAGTGGGGGTTAGGGTCCCACAGTTAAAATGGAGTAAAAGTCTGAGCACCACTGTTCCGTGTTTCAGGACATTCAAGCATTGCACCATCACTAAAAAGACCTAAGCTTGGAAAAATCACAGGATATTCTTTTACTTCTCAAGTCAAACATACATATATTAAATTTCTCCCTCTCTTTTTAACAGATATTCGGCAGAGTCTCAGTCCAATGTCTCAGAGGCCTGTTCTCAAAGTTTGTAACCATGGTAATAAACTTTATTCATAAATTGCATGTTATTCTTATCTGCTTTTATCCTGTTGGTCTGTGATTTTTACTACGCTGCTATTGAAGTTCTCAGTATAACTACAAGAGTAAAAAAAAATGCGTAGATGTGTACTCTGAGATGACGGGCTCTGTTTTCCATATTGCCTTATTTCCTTGAAGTTGTTTCTTCTGTTTTTCTAATTAGGTCGCAAGTGAATGTTTTGGTATAGTCGTATAGTTTGAAGTTACATTTGCACACTTCTGATCAGAGTTGGCTATGGCCGCATTTCTGAGCAATGCAATTTCATGGTAACTACTTTAAACTAGCGGGTCCACTCTACATCAAGATCCATGTGAAGTATTGCGACCTGTATTCATTTTTCCTTGCCTTATTTGTCAGTGCAGTTACAAATAATTCAGCTTGGGAGAAACCGTAAATACAGGTGCATTGCATGGACTGTTAACAATGGATGATGCTACAGTTGCTAAATTGGAGTGACTTATCTTCATCTCTAATATTTGCCAAGGAGTTGAGCTTTTTAAAAGTTCCCATATGAATGTCATCTGTCCTGTCTGTGAATCTGTCTCAAAAGCGTCTGCTCTTACTCATTTGGTTTCTGTTCGGGCAAGTCTGTGATCTTGGACTTCAGTTTATGTCTGTCGTCACACCACGTTCATCCTTTGAGACTCTCACTGACTTGTGGTGAGGTTGTTATCTAAGTTGGCTGGATTTAACAGAAAAACTACATGACAGGCTTCATCTGAAGCACTCGGGAGTGCTTTCGAGTTCCTTTCTGTGAGTATTAAGGTGTGACTGAGAAGGTGTGTGTATCACACTTGTAAGGGAGGTAAAATAGTTAACGAAGTAAGAAAATCCAGAGAGTATCTGAGTGGTCAGAATATTCTTAGTAAATGGTTAAGAAATGACCAGAAAGATAAAATCTGTAACAGAATTTTAAATAGACCTTTCAACTTTTTAAAGTATGCTTCAGCTATTGATTTGCCTTTTACTGTTCTAAGAACGGCAAAAATGAATAGAAACAAGTGACGCACGTTAGGAGTAATGAGCAACCCAAAGCCTCAGCTTATGATTGGTTTTGCTCCACCATAGCACAGAATTGTAGATAAAAGTCTAGAGAAGAGTGGGGACCTGAACTTTAGAGATGATTTTGTTTAGCAGAGAAGTAAATGGAAATCCACAGATTTCCAGAGCTGGAATCTCCAGGAGAACGGAGCTCCCGACAGTCCTGTGGCTGTAGTTGAATTCTCTGATTACTGCCACACTTCCCTTAATTATACAGAGGCATTTGAGCATTTTGAATAGTAAAAGTCTTATGCTTATGCACATTATTCTTAAAATTATGTTTGATTCTTTGGATTTCAATTTGGTCAGAAGTGGCAAAGAGAACAGTAAGTATCAATATAAAAATCTCTAAAGAGAATGGAATGATTGTATTAGTATTAGAAAGAAGAATTTTGGGTCTTTGTGCCATATCTCCTTTTGTAGTAACAACTCAGCCCCTGTTCAAAATCATAAAGAAAACCCACCACTAAGCACAGTGATTATATTACTATGACAGTACCCTAAGCTTAATTTAAAATAAGTATTGTAGATGTTTGAAGGCAAAAGCTATGTAAGAGAACTTGGTTCCCCGGCCCTGGGGAACCCACTCCTTCTGACTATTATTAATAAATGTCTGAGCTATAATGGCTCAGCTGTGATTGCTTATAAACTGTGGTGTTTCTGTTCATTATAGAAAAGCTGCTTACAATACTAAAATGTACTATCTTAATGCTTGGGCTATTGTGACAATTAAGCTAGGAGATTATACAGCAGCCAAACGAAATATACCATAATTATCAAAAATTCATTCTTCTAGTATTAACATAATCAATTAAATTGTATTTAGCACTTTGTGTTGTCATTTATCATTTCCTCCAAACATTTCTGACAACATGAAATGAATCCAAATAAAAATACTGTGCATAAACAAAACATTTTAGACTATATATGAAGTCCAGGTACATTTAAAAATCTTCTCATTTATAAAGGATCATGACAATTTGAGAATAAGATGATTTTTTAGAGTTACTTGTGTGCCTTGTAAAGGTGTTATGCCTTCACTAAAAATATTAATATTATAACTGATCTGTGATTGCAATACAATGTTGAGCCCATTATTAAATTTTTAAATGCTTTAAACTATTGCCAGATATTTACAATTTATGTAGCTATATTTATTGATGTTGATTTCTTATTTTCTTAATTATTTAAAGTTTTTAGCCTATTTGCATTCTGAGTAAGTATTATAGAATAAACATTAGCTGAGTCACTGGCTACAGAATGCATTCTATGTATTCTGTTTTCTTCTCAGCACTCTTGTTTCTGTGCCATTACTGTAAGTGATCAAAACTGAAAGAAGTCTAGCATCCTCCTTAAAAACATTCTGCTAAGTAGAACTTTTTTCTCAGAGAAAAGTCAGAGTCCAAGTTCATAATCTGTTTTCCATACCACCATGAAAAGAGCCATGTGACCAATGTTTGATCCCTACCCATATAGGAGCTGATATCTTCATGCATCTGTGTTTTCTTCTGGGATAATGTGTAGCTGTTGAGATGTAGCCTCTGGGAGGTTCTGCAGCCTCTGCCCCACTGTACCTTTTGTTCCCAGATCTAACCACCTAGATATCACTGTTTTGCTAGGCTGCAGTTTAGATTGCAAAAAACATTCCTCTGGAATGATGGCTAGTTCTTATTTCTTTTAATAAAACCACAGGGTTCTCTGGAGTAACACAACTTATGGAATGACTCTCCATAAACAGGGAAAGGGAGTTTGTTAGAATAGCTTACAGGCTGCGTCCAGCTAGTCCAGCAATGATTGGCTGTGAACAGAAAGTCCAAGAATCCAGTAGTTGCTCATTCCATGAGACTGGATGTCTCAGGTGTTTCTCACTCAACACTGGAATCCTGAAAAGAATAAGCTCTAATGCCAGTGAGGGAATGGTAAATTGGTAAGAAAGACATCTGGGGAAGAAGTATGTGGACAGATCTCTCCAGATGGGTGAAGGGTGTGAAGATACTTTTATCCCATGTAAATGTTAATCAATGGTTATTTCAGCTGAGGAGTTCAATAATCAAGTAGATAGGGTAACGACGAGTTCTGCGGACAGTCAGCCTCTTTCCCCAGCCAGTCTTGCCATTGCCCAAAAGACCCAATAATAAAGTGGCAGAGATACAGGTATACATGGGCTCAACAACATGGGTTTGTCTTGGCTACAGCTCCTGCTGAGCCTACAGCAGAGACCAGTACTGAGTTCAGATATGGCACCATTCTGTAGGTGACCAGCTAGTCACCTGCTGGCATAGGACCACTTCCTTCGGGGAAAGGACAACACTTTGTCCTTGCTGGTAGATACTTCTCTGGTTAGTGGACTTGCCTTTCTTGCACATAATGCTCCTGCCAAAACAACTATCCGTGGACATAATGAATTCCTTATCCACCATCATGGAATGTCATACAATATTGTTTCTGATCAAGGAGCTCAGTTTATAGCCAGGACAGTGGGCCAAGGACCATGGAATCCACTGGTTTTATATGTTCCCCACCATCCTGAAGCAGCAGGCCTGATAGAAAGATAGAATGGCCTTTTGAAGTTACTTTTACAATACCAATTGGGTGGCAGCTGGGCAGGGTTCTTAAGAAGGTGGTATGTGTTTTGAATAAGCATCCAGTGTATGGCATGATTTCTTCCATTGTCAGGATCCACAGGTCCAGGAATGAAGGGGTAGAAAAGAGAGTAGTTCCACACACTATCACCCTTAGTGACCCACTAGGAACATTTTTTGCTTCCTGTTCCCTTGCCCTTAAGTCTGCTGGCCTAGAAATGTTGGTTCCAGAGTCAGGCACATTCCTGCCAGGACCCACAACAAACATTCCATTGAATTGGAAATTCGGACTTCTCTCTGACCTTCCTGGGCTCCTAATGCTCCTAACAGGCTCACAAAAGGAATAACAGTGTTAAGAGTGGCCATTAATCTAGTACCATGTGGAAATGAGATTGTTCCTCCACAGTGGAGGTAAAAAGAGATTATGTCTGGAGTGCAGGAGATCCTTTGGGGCATCGCTTGGTAATATTGTGTCCTGTGATTAAAGACAGTGGGAAAGTACAACAGCCTAATCCAAGCAGGATGACACAGGGCACAGATCAATCAGGGATGAAAGCATGGGCCAAGCCCTGCTGAGCTGCTTCCTGAGGGGGGAGGAGATACAGGATGGATAGAAGAGGAACATAGGTATAAATACCAGCTAAGGCCTGGGACCAGTTGCAGAAAAGAGGCTTGTAATGGGCACGAGCGTGCTCTCATATTTGTTAAGAATGAGTTTGTACAGATATTTATGTTTTCTTTACTTTTATCATGTGGTGGAATATCAAGAGAATTATCATTTGGCTATCATATTTAAGTTTGAGAAATTAAAGAATATCCATTGGACATTGCCACCTATTATAAATTTATAATTTTTGAGGTTCTATAAGGGATAGTTAGATATTGTTAGATGTAATTTTAGCTTGAATTAAATATATAGTAAGAATACAATTGTATATGGTATAGTTATATCCTGTGTTTCATTATTATAGCCTGGTTACTTTTTTATTTGGAAATTATGGGGGAAAGCTGCAGACTGGCTTGTTCTCCATGACTCCTCAGCCTATGCTCTTATAACTCAGAGCCAGCTGCCCATGGGTGGCACCACCCAGAGTGGCTTGGATCCCACAAACATGCCCACTGGCCAATCAAGTGGAAGCATTCCCTCATTTAAGGTTCATTTTTTTCTAGATGACTTCAGCTTATGTCAAGATGGCAAAAAAGCTAACCAATACAATTTATCCCTTGTCAGTACTTGACAAATATATCAATATTAAGTCATAACATTTCCTTTCTTGTTTATCCCCATGAACGCTTGTTGATATTACAGTATAAAAGTCAGGTATAACTTTAAAAGTAAGTTAGCCATTTAAAATATATAAACATTTTAATTCATTCTCTTCCAAATTTTTAGTCTCTTTAAAAGTGGCACACACCTTTAATCCCAGCACTCGGGAGGCAGAGGCAGGCGGATTTCTGAGTTCGAGGCCAGCCTGGTCTTTAAAGTGAGTTCCAGGACAGCAGGGCTATACAGAGAAACCCTGTCTTGAACCCCCCCCCAAAAAAAAGTCCAAAATCTCAACTGTGAGACCCTGTAAAAATAAATAAAACTGTTATATTCTTTATATTTAATGACAAAAATAAAACAACAGGGCACAGTTATAATAATACCAAACTAAATCAAAATTAATTGTAAAATCCTCTGTGTTCAACATCTAGAATTTGCTTATAATCTAATGGACTCCGAGGGCTTGGGCAGCTCTACTTTCCTGGCTCCGACCTGTAAAGCACAGGCTTACTGTATTGTGTATGATCAGGCCAGCTCCACCCAACACCTGCTCCTATCCCTGGTGATCATCCCACAGTCCTGCTATCTGTTAGTCTGTGTTCTCCACTGCACTTGAGGCTGCACCATCATGAGTAGCCTCTTTTGAGCTCCCTTAGAGACTCGAACCCTGCTGCATGGTACCAAGCTTCAGGCTCTTTCTGTGGCCCCAGATGACTCTAGCTTATATGGAGTTGAAAATAAAAAGTAACCAGCTTAAACATTCAGGAGACTAAGGCAGTATGCAAATTTAAACCCAGTCTTCTTTGGGGAGTGTTGCAAGCTCAAGGTCAAGGCCCCTTGGTATACACAGTGAAGCTAACTTAAAAATAAAATCTGAAACACTACCTCAATGCATTATCTAAGTCAGAGACAGACCAGTAATAATTTCTAACATGTGCTAAATGCTAGGTACATGTAATATGCAAAATTTGACACGATCAGAATTTCTAAAAGACTAACCCAGACTTGGCTTCAGCATTCCAGGCATGGTTTCAAAGTGTAATCAGAAGTGAGCCCAGAGCAGAATAGATGACTCCCCATAGCAGGACTGTCCCTTCTCAGCAGGGCCTTTCTGACCCCCTCAGAACCTGGGAGACCTGTGATTTCTGTTTCCATCCAATGTAGGATGACAACCCTGTTCTGACAGTGTTCCTTTCAGTATCAGTGTTTTTCAAGAGTTCCTTAGGAGACAGAGCCATCAAGAGAGATGCATGTATTGTTCTCTGCTATAGCCCAATACTTAGCTGAATTGATGGCCAGAGCATGGATGTTAAGAAAGAACGTGTCAAGTGAACAGACGTGGTTATGTTTAGGTTTGAAAGGAACAATTAACGCTTATTTAGAAGCATAATCAAGTCTCTGAATGCCACCTACATAAGTGGAATTTAATAGGCCAAGTACTAGTTCTCTCCTTTGAGTACAATTAACCTCCTCTCATCTCCTCCCTTAAACGTTACTTGCTATCAGAAGGAGATAGTCAGTCACCATGGTCCCTACTTAAAAGGATCAGGTACGGAAGGTGAAATATAGGCTTCATTAGAGTTTTCCTTAGAGACACTGGGGCTCTTCTATTAGTCACGAATATATAACATTAAAGGAAAGAAAGAATTTATCCATTGATGAGACCACATGCCTTTTCCATCCGAGAGAAAATGTCTAGTTACTCTTTTAGTTAAAAGTAATAAAAATTTGAAAACTTTTTTTATGAAAATCTGACAGTCTCAATTAGAGGATCATGAGTCATCTAGTTGGTTGAAAGTAAAGGAATAGAGAATTCCATTGAGAGTCTGTTGCTAGGCAAAGGAGTTTGGACTAATTTGATATTTCAGTAATAAGCATGGACTTGAAGGGTGTCTTAGTCAGGGTTTCTATTCCTGCACAAACATCATGACCAAGAAGCAAGTTGGGGAGGAAAGGGTTTATTTGGCTTACATTTCCATACTGCTTTTGATCACCAAAGGATGCAGGACTGGAACTCAAGCAGGTCAGAAAGCAGGAGCTGATGCAGAAGCCATGGAGGGATGTTCTTTACTGGTTTGCTTCCACTGGCTTGCTCAGCCTGCTCTCTTATAGAACCAAGACTACCAGCCAAGAGATGGCACCACCCACAAGGGGCCCTCCCCCCTTGATCACTAATTGAGAAAATGCCTTACAGCTGGATCTCATGGAGGCATTTCCCCAACTAAAGCTCCTTTCTCTGTGATAACTCCAGCTGTGTCAAGTTGACACAAAGCTAGCCAGTACAAAGGGACAAGTAAAATCAAAGGGGAAAACTGAGGAGGTACTTTCAGTGACCATATGAACTGCTTCCGGGGAGGGGCAAAGCACCACTGGCTACTCTGAAATTGGAAGAAAGAACACTTCTCTGTCTACAGTCCTTCCAAGAAGTGCTGGTGTTTTACTATCAAATGAGTTGTCTAATGAAGAATCTTTAGATCAAAAAAAAAAAAAAAAAAAAAGGAACATTTGAGAAGTAGACTCAGTGAAGGATGACCAAGAAAGATCAGCAGAAAGAACATACTGGAGGAGATCCCATGGTAGCTAACAAATAGTTCCTGTCTGGAGAACTTGATCACAGTCCAAAATGTCAACAACATGAAGGTTCAAAGAGTAGTAAGGACATGGTGTCCTTGTTTTCTCTTAACCATGTGATTTCTCTATCACCTTGTTTTGTACAACATGTCTGGGTTGTACAAAAGAGCACTAGGCTAGTGCTTTTCCACATATGGGAACTCCTATTATCCTTGAGTATTTTTCTTGCCAAGTGCACAGTTAACCTTTTGCAGCACAGGCTATAAATATGAATCGTTGAGTCACCCGCTCATGGCACATCTGCCTGCAGTTTGATTGCTTCTTCCTTAGATGGCTTCTTTTTTCATTAAGGAGTACAGTAGGGTTTTTTCTAAGATAAATGGATATAGAGTAATCAGAAAAGATTTACAAACTATATGCAATTAAAAACCCTAATGATAAAACTATTTAACTGTGACAAAATAAGATAAAACATAATCAAAATTTTAGGCAAACAAGTATTACACATTTTTAGTGAACATCCATAACCTAAACAAAATTTTGCTATATTATCTTTACAGTAAATCAGTTCTTAATAGCCTTAATTTGGATTTGATTATCTATTTTTACACTCCCACTTATATATGGAGCTTTGAGAGATTTTTATAGAAATAAGATTGTATTGCCTCTAGGCACAGCTGCTGTGCCACTCTTCAAGATTTGAAGTCAGAATTAAATATGGAGCCGGCTAAATATCTTTGAATTAGCATCTTCTTTGCAAACTAATTCTAAGGGAGACATAAGTCTTGTGTCTATGCATCAAAAGCTTGCATCTGCAGCCACCCCTAGCCCTAATCGGTACAGTCTTGGATCCCCTTAATGTCTCTTGCTTCACTTTCCCTAAGTGGCAAGACCACAGCCTGGGGTAGAGTTAAGAAATCGCAAAGGTCTTCCAGGGTGTCTAAGTGCTGACTACAGTTAATCCTGAGACTCGGCAGAGAAAGAACAAATTCCACCATTTTGGGCCATATTAGAGCAAGCTTTACTAAGTATTAAATACTAAGAGGTGGACTTTGGTAAGGACTGTTCCCTGAAATTTCCTGGAGCTACATGTTTTAGGAGTTTATTAGGACAAATCTACCATACTAGAATGTCCACATACTTTCCCATGAGACTACTATTTTCCAAGAAGTACAACTCCCCAAATTCCAGGAAGTTACCTGACTGGGCAGATGGGGTTCACAGGTTAATTTGGAGCATTATAGACCTCAAGGGTTGCTTTCATTCTCTCTCTCCTCTCTCTCTCTCTCTCTCTCTCTCTCTCTCTCTCTCTCTCTCTCTCTCTCTCTCTTTTCTACCCC
>NC_034597.1:76333687-76422019 GCF_900095145.1 Mus pahari | reverse complement strand
TTCTTCTTCTTCTTCTTCTCTCTCTCTCTCTCTCTCTCTCTCTCTCTCTCTCTCTCTCTCATTATTTCCATCCCTCCTCCCCACCCCTCCAAGATTTAATGTTGTCCCCTCCATTTCCCTTCAGAAAAGAGCAGGCCTCCCAGGGGTTTCAACCAAACCTGACATAATGAGCTAAAAGCAAGGAGCACAGCAGAGAAGTCCTTGTCAAGAGATTTTATCCCAGTGGTAAATGTTGACAACAACCATTTCTAGTTCTTTGAAATGTATTCTATTTTCTATAGAAAGCACATACGGAACAATGTAGTAAAATAGTATGATTTCTCTTACGTGTTCATTTAGTGACTTATTGGCTTAAGAAGACTTTTTTGTTCTCTTGCTGATGAACTTGTGCCTGCCTAAGAAGGAAGCTATTAAAATACTAATTGTTTTTGACACCTTTATGCTTGGGCTTTCAGGCAGAATTAAATGTTACTTGTAACTGTCAAAAATTAGATATTTTGAGGAGTTTTTTTTTCCCCTTTGGCCAGGAACATAAACCAATTGGGGTGCTTTTCATATTTTATTCAAATATCAGTCTCTTGTATTTACTATGTAGTCAAGCAAAAGAAAAAGAATCACACCTGCAGGGCTTCTGCCAAGGTAAGGATGCCCTGTGGAGAGAGAGCAAGGGCTTTTCTTTTCTAATTTTATAGTCAGGGCAGGACAACCTTTTGTCATAGTCATTATCAGGCAGACTGTTAAGCATGAGCAGCCTAGAAAACTCTCAAGTAGTGAAGATTTCAAATTGTTTTCAAAGACCATTTATGCAGGAAGCAGCAAATGTGTCTCCAGTAATGAGCATCCACAAATGTATGCTAAAGCCTGGACTAAATTGAGTGAAAAGAAAATGAGCTACTATTGTATAAGGAAAATAATGTCCTTGGACTTCCCTGAAATTGTTGTCATGATTAACATGTCTCTTCTGTTTGTGTTCCATAGTGGGCTGTGATTATGATAATCCTTAAAAAAAGATGGCCCATTCTGAATCTCTCCTTTCTCTTGTGATAGAGGTTCAAAATGTGGCTTCTACAAAATCTGTGTACAGATGTTAGAAGCTCTGATCCCTGCTCTCACTTAATTGTTAAGTTTGAATGTTTTGTTTTCCTCTGTACAAAAAGGTGAATTGATTTTTTTTTAACCAGATTTCTCACAAAATAACAATAACAATCTAATTTTGTTTGATTACTATTGCTTTACTTTTCCTGGGAAGACATAGAGAAATGTCTTCCTGATAGACAGAACCCTGACCAAGGAAACTTCCATCCACATCCAGCTTGGTGTATGAGTGAGTTTATTGGGTTCCTTATGGGAGATCACCCACAGGCTGCTTCCATTCAACTATCCACTTCCTGTCTACTCTAATATCCCTCAAGACCACATGCACATGAGGTTGGGTGTTTTATAGCTGGAAGGTGCTCTCAGTGATGCACTAATGACCCCACATACAAGGGTATATAACCCATCTTATAAGGTTTTCATGGAAGTGATTACAGATGACTTCAAAACAATGGCCGCCACATCCAACCCACAAGAAACACCTACATAGCAAATTACGAGTATGATAATTTTCTATGTAAGATGTGTAGGAAGTTGTGTCTGATATAATGATTTGCTATTTTAGAACTAAATTTTCATTCATGTAAAAACGTGAAAATTTGTCAAGTATCTGGCAGATCTACAGTTGTCAGTTATATAGGATAAACACTTAAGCTGCAATAGAGGGTGACTGTAGAGCAGGCAGTTGGCTGAGGTTAGAGGTGACTGCATTGGTATTAGGATCGCTTTATCCCATCTCACCCCCCCCAGGGGCAGGAATGTGTACAGGGCTTAATGTAACAGGTAAGGAGGAGCTAAGGAAGGGTAATCTCCCCAGAAGCTATGACTTCTGTCCAAAGATGCCAAGAGAATGAGCACTCACCAAAGCCAGAAAGGTCAGATCAGCACGGCGCGATGAACAGTGGGCAGACTGCACACATAAAAAGGCACAGGCAGGTCTGGTAGGACAGGGGAACTAGGAGCAGGCAGTGTAGGTGACTGGGAGAGGGGTGCAGACACACTGTGTTGGACTTTATATGCGTGAAGAAGGGGTAGGGTAAAGGCTAGTAGCTCGGATTCGAGGGTATGCATGTCATGAGAGTTATGTTCTTTCCCTTCATGCAGCAGAGAGCACTGCCTTCATTATGCTGCCTCTGTGGTGGGGAGGAAACATGCTATGAAGGTAAGAAGCTGAGATTCAGTGGTGAGAGGGAAACGTCTGCGTGAAGTGGCCTGACCCCACCACAAGGGCTGGCAGGACTTGGACAGTACAAAGGAATGATGCTGCACTGGACTGGGAATGAGCTGTTTGTAGATGAGAGTTCAAAGGTCTCACATATCATATTGATTTCCTCTGAAAACTCGGATATAAAATCTCTTCCTGGAAGTGTGGGAGGAAAGGGCAGTAGAGGATGATGGTACCCTCTAGGGAACGTGAGAGGAAATCAATCAAAAAGACAGAAAATAGTTTTTTGCACTGATGGTCTGGTGGGAAAAGAAGACTGGTGGTGTAGCAAGACTCCTGTGTGGAAGCTGAAGAGAAAAGTAGCCAAGGGCCTCCAGGATCTGAAAAACTCCACCCAGGATACCAAGCTCTGGTAGGCAGTAAGTAGGTGGAGGTGGTTTAGTGTACCAGCCCAGAGTCATTACAGCTTTAGAGAGCATCTGTTATTTAATCTGTGGTCATTTAGGGACCATCACACGTGAGAGTGGGCTTTGACAATGCTCGCACTGTGCCGTATCTGTGGGTGGCATTCAAGGCAGGCTAGTAGGGACCTGACTGAAGCTGCGTTTCCTCTAGGCATCTCCAGGTGTACACCAACTCCATTATCTGAGCTCTTCTCTGAGAAAATGGCGCTGAGTGCTAAAGTGTTTCTGGGACACCTTTAGGGTTACTTTGATGTTTCCCTCACGTCAGCCATAGAAACAGAAAACTGTTCTCAAGATTGCTGTCAGTATAAAAAGTAAACACTGTTGAATGATGACCAATACATAATAGGTACTTTAAAAATGGAAGTAAGGTTGAAGGTAGTTTATGGGAATCTTGGGACTCACTCTTGAGGGATAGGCAAGTAGTTGGTGATTTGAAATCTCAGTTAATGCAGTCGGTTATCTCAGTTACTGTAGCAAATTTTGAAATAATACATTTATAAAGGAAAGGTTTATTTCAGCTCACAGCCCATGGTCTGTTGGTTAGCTTGTGTTGGCATTGCTGAGACTCATGGGGAAGACATGGCAGAGCAAACAGATCACATTATATCCAGAACACACAAAAGAGAAAAGAGGACGGCCTCACAATCACCTCTACAAATCACATCTCTGATGACTTAATGTATACTAGTAGGCCTCACCTCCCAAAACATCTGCCTCTTCCAGAAATGCCACACTGGGGACTGGGCCCTTCCACATGGAGTTCAAAGGGTGTTCCATGTCCAAATGATGGAATGATCCTCGAATATGACTTAACCTTTAAGTTTACTTTTCCCAAGCTCTCCCAAAATTTAAAATGCTATGTGTGCTGTAAGCTGTCTGGAAAGTAAAAAGGTTGCACATATAGTGGAGTACCATGACTGAATATGCTGGCTTCTCTTCATCCCAGCACATTGATCAGGAGAAGACAATGTGAATTCTTAACCACAGTTGTTGTGGTATACTGAGCAGGCATACTAATGAGTTTAAAACTAATTCTCTTTACTATAAGTACTTGCTGTTCAAATCCTGAGTACCATATTAATAGGCAGTGACTTGAGCCTGTATCCCTAATACTGGGAGCAGGGGTGAAGGAAGAGTTGAGAAACAAGTGGATTCCTCAGTCTGTTAGCCGGGCAGCCTAGCGAAATCAGTGAGCTTCAAAGTTCAGTCACATACTCTGTCCCAAAAATAAAGACACTAGCATTTAGAGAGAGACACTGAAACCAACTTCCGGCTTCCACCTGCATGTATACTTGTGCATGATCCACACACATCAACACACAACACACACACACACACAGAGAGAGAGAGAGAGAGAGAGAGAGAGAGAGAGAGAGAGAGAGAGAGAGAGAGAGAAAGGCTATAAAACTTGATTTTATTTTTTGAATAGAGTAATAAATTCAACTTTCTCCTGCGGGAATCACAATAATGAAAAACTGATAAATAAATAAGTAAATAAATAAATAAACGTATATGATGCTGCCTTTAACTTGAAACAGTAGTATATATAACAATGGAAAGAGTAGACCCAGTGACATAGCAAGGAATGGCATATGTCCCCAAGGAGATTAAAGTGTGAAGATGACTTGTTCCAGGTTTCCCCTCTAGCTTCACTATGGAGACGCAGGTTGTGAGGAATCTTGCTTCCTTTCGCTATGTGAGTGAACGGTTTATCCCTTTGGATGGATAGCTAGGGGGCTGGCATGTAGCAGTTGGTAGTTCCTGCCAAGCAGGAAGCCTTTGGGTCCATCCCTAACACCATGTAAAAATGGAGCATATTTGTACCCCATCATCAGGAGGGGAGGGAGATCAGAAATCTAAGGCCATCTTCAGCTACATGAGACCTTGTCTCAAGGGGAAGGGGCAGAGATAAAACCATTGCTCAGACCTCCTTTCACTGGGTGCTTGCCTCCCTTCTTCCTAATGGACACTTGTGTAGTTTTCTTTGTTTTTTCTTTCCCAGAAATCTATAAGAACCTAGACCCCTCCTTTCAGCTCTAGCCCTCAGATTCCTATTTGTGTGTGATCTAAAAGCTAAATGGCTCTTCAGGGTGCATTCCTCAGGAGCAATAGGGATGAGAGTGTAGTAATGGTAGTGTCTCTTGCTAGAGACAAATACACACACACACACACACACACACACACACACACATACATATATATGCTTTTGCATGTAAAATAGTCTTGCCTCTAACCTTTGTGTGTATTCTTTAGATAACATTGGTCATTGATTCTGCAGCACACTTCTGAGTTCTTTTTCTCTTGTCACTCTTAATATGAGAGAAAATAATGACAGAAACGACCTGAAGAAAAACTCAAGTACCACTTAGCTGCTTTTGCTTTTTAGAGTAAAAGTAGCCTTCCAGGGGTGCCTAAGAACTTGATGACAATCTCTAGCCACTGAATCCTAGTAAGCAAAAGAATGCAGTGAAATTAGCATTTGAAACATTGGTTGTTACTTATACCATCAATGACTCTTTTGTAGAGCAAAGTGACTTTTCATATATCAAATTGATCTCATGAAAGCCAGGGATATAGCTGGTATTAGCCAGGCTGTGCTTTAGCTGGAATGGCAGCATGACTGCTTGTTACACACTCGAGATAAGGGATAAATAGTAAATATTGTCTCCCCTTTCAAAGTCTATAAATTGAAGCAAGCATTGACATGCATTAAGGAGAGCTACAACGCTCATCGACCCCCTCAGAAATTAGGAATTATAACTGTTAGCCATGGTGCACTTGTGTGGAATGACAGCATTTAGCTTAAACAGTTTTACCATTTATTAGCAATAATATTGAATAAATGATAATGATCATTAAGTGCTATGTACATGATCATTTAAGTAATTATGCCTGTAATCTTCTTCTATTAGTCAAACCTCTTTGGGCTAATTAGTCAAAGGAACTGCTTTTATCCCAGTTTCTAGAGGAATAGGAAAAGGGAGAAACACTGAAAATGCTAAGGAAAGCAAGCAAGAAGCGCCCCCCCCCCCCATTAGCTCCCCATCCAGTCTGAAGCAACAATCTCAAGGTTGAAGATTCTGGCAGCGTTTCATCTCGAGATATGATGATTGGGCCTCTTAAGTTATATGTATATACTTTCTTCATGAAAGCATTTATGCAGCAGAAAAACTATGATGTGGTATGCAAATAAAAGCAAAATCCTCATTTACTAGCATATCCACACTTAAGCAAGAGCTAGTAAACACTATTTAGAGTTAGCATTAAAAAATGCTAATATCATCTCATTATGTTTAGTCCTGACAAGCCAGTCACTTGGAACCTACATAACCTCAAGGATACAACTACATGAAAATAATTATTTTAGTTACTATTACAATATTATTATTATTATTTATATTGTATCTATTAACAGTCTTTTTACCACAACTTAGCGTGGTGCTGCCTAAGGAGTTCTTGCACTGGTGTTTGGTAAGCCATGAAAGTAGTTTTACTTACTTCAACTGTCATTTCATGCCTTTCAGCTTATCCTTTCCAGGTCCCAAATGACAAAGAATGATCACAAAAAAGCATTTAAAATTGATTGTGCTTTGTCATTTGGCATCTTCACAGATGTAGCTGCCTTTTTTTCTTTTCTTTCTTAATAAGTCAACAGAAATAACTGAGGGCCAACACATTAGGGAAGATCTGCTCTAGTTGAACAGAGCACAGGCAAGTGTGACATATCTGTGGCCACACTGGCCTTTGGCAGTCACTTCCTCTCCTGCCAGTGTCAGGGCTGTCATCACTCTGTAAGCTCAGGGCCTTCTGTGTGCTGCTCACTTATGGCAAACTGGGCAGGACTACCACTCTCCATTCTATTAACCTACTTTCTCTTCATCCAGTGATCTCAATTCTCTTCCTCTTGTTGAAATAGAAAAGACACAGTCTGCTTGGGGTGAGTAATGGAGCGGAGTCAGCGAGTCCAGGGACTGGCTTGTAGAAACTTGGAATAGTTCCTAGAAATGAGCTCTGCCTTCTATACAGTGGTTTGTTTTAATTATCAGAAAGGGCTTTGAGGATGACTTTTTAACCTGCTGTATTTTGGTCACTTCCCATAGTCTGCAGCCAGCCTTTGCCCCTGTGGCAGTGTCCATGCTCCTGAGCCCCCCCCCCACCCCCCCACCCCCCCGCTTATCTGCTGTAAAAGTTTGGTTTTGGCAAGCTTGGTGGTATATGTCTTTAATCTCCTTACTCGGAAGACGGAAGTAGGGGAATCTCTGTGAGCAGAAGGCAGGCCTGAACTACATAGCTCGTTCCTGGCCAGCCAGGGCTACATAGGAAAACCTTGTTTCAGAAACAAGGACTGGCATTGTTTGGCCTCGGCCATAGAACTCTATGGTGCAGACACAGGTTCTCGTCGCACGCAGACCTCCAATCCTACCTATGATCTCATCTAGCCTGCTGCAAGCTCTTCTTAATCCCTGTTATCATCATTCGAGAAATGCTAAATCTTATTTCTCAAATGAGTGATGGGAGACAAATATACAAATTCGTACATAGGAAAACTCCCCCAGTCCCACTAGATCGCTCGGCAGTATGTATTTGATTGCTTTGCAGATGCTTGCTTTGCTTTAAATTCTCCATGTAGTCTCAAGCTTCTTCCCTCATGGTGTGCATATATTTTAAATGAAGAAAACATACATATGGAAAAGGGCATAATTCCTAAGTATGAGACATGATTACGGTTTGTAAAATGGACCTAACCGTGGAACCAGCATGCAGATCGAAAACTAAAATAGAAGTACAGTAGCTCCTTCCAGATCCGCTCAGCCAGTGTTGCACATTCCAAATATACCTGACTGTGCTGGCATAATCTACTTTTAGCCTGTGCTTTTTATAAATAAAACAATCTGCAGCATACCCATCCATGCTGTCATACGAAGTCACAGTTCATTCATTCTTTTGGGTGGTATTGTACTGTATAGATATATTTTTCTCACATTAGTAGTTATGTTTCTCGCTTTGGGCTATAACAAATGCTGCTCCTAAGAACCCTGCTATTAGATGTGTCCTTTGGTGATGTCACATATAAACATAGAAGTGTAATTAGTATTACATTGGGTTTGTGTACAGCGAGCATTTGTAAATACCACCTACCAGTTTCCAATGTTGTGCCAGTACATAGTTCCATGAATAGTGTCTGAGGATCTTAACATTCCAGGCAAAACATATCATTGTAGTTTTGATTGAGGTTTACCTTACAAGTGACTTGTACATCATTTCATAATTAGACTAGCTTTAGTACAGATAGTATCTCCTTTTTCTGTGAAAGTACTCTGCCACTAAGCTAGTTATAGCTCTGTTTACTATTGAGAATTTTATTAAACTACTCATGCCAAACATGTCGTTAAAAGAAAGTCTCTGTCACTTTATGCTAATATGATACTCCACATAGCAGTGCTACAGTGAGGGATTTTAGAATGGCCAGTCTACAGTGGTACGCGTTAAGAAGCAAGTGTGTTATAAAATCCTCACCTGCTTCTCTTGTTCCTAAAGTCCACTCTGTTCACTTGGTTCTTATCTCTCCCTTCTTGTACTATAATAGCAATCATATCATAGCTATCCACATGCTTCTCTGGCTACACATTGACTCTTGAAGAATATCCTTGAAAAGCTAATTGTGCTGTGGTAAGATGCCAGAAAGCCACTTTTTAAAGTGAATTCATATAAATGCCTAGATGGAAAAAGGAATAAACAAATTACTATTTAACTATGAAATAGTTTGAAAATTGAGCCTTCTAACTCTTAATCTGATATACATTCATTACACTGAATAGTTGCTGTTAATCAAGAAATATTGCTTGAATATCATGCAATATTCTTAGAATCTGCCTGTAGCTCATAAACATGAATCAGGTAAACTCTCAAGATAACTGACTTAAAATAATGTGGGTTTGATTTTATGGTAAGTTTGGGGTACTTTTTTCCGTCATAAGCTCTTTTGGGTGCATGGTCCATTAACAAAACCATATGTACTGGTAAGGCATAGTTTATTATATCATCAGGCAAATCTGGAACAGAGATCGGAATATTCTCTAGCTGATTATGGGGGGTCTTTTGTGGAGGGAGGGTGGTGTTGTTTGGTTTGGTTTGGTTTGGGTTTTTTGGTTGGTTGGTTGGTTTTTCTCACAAAATTGTATTCTATCAATTTACAAAATTGTACTAATTACAATAGTTTAAATTAGGAATGACCTTGTAATAGAAGCTAAAGCAACCTTTAGAATGTTGATGACCTGGAAGTGCAGGCAAGGGTGCAGCTTGCTGAGTATGCAGCTTTGACTGCCTCACCTAATATTGTTCTTGCTCAAGACACAGTGGTGGACTACAGAAACACTATCTTAAACATATAGAAAGTATCTTTAAATGTTTTTGTTGATTCAGTCGCCATATTTGATTAACATAACCAAGACCTAATAAGCATGTCCAACCTGAGGCAGTCCTCAGGAAGTAGAACTTGTTGCCCAACACAAAATCATAACCATAAAGCATTGTGATAGTCTTTAAACACTGTGATAGTCTTTAGGTTTTGTAACAGTCGCATGGTGTTTGAGCATCACCTTTGTAGGTAGCAACATGGTGTCACATTACCAAAGGTTGGGAATGCCCCTGAAACATCCCATTCAGTATCTAGGCATTTTAGATTGGTGTATTTAAACTATTTATGTTGCCATTTGTGATCAAACATTTATAATAAAAGTAAAGCATATATTCACTTTGTTTAGAAACCAGTGTATTCGAGTCTCCTCATTGTGCAAGCATTTCTTTAAGAGTAGAATATTTTAAAACCGTAAGAATATACAATGGAGAAAATTATAGTTTGCTGTTAACTCATTTATAAATATTGCTTGCATTTAAAATTCAGGCAGATGTGCTTATTTAAGTTATCTGTGAGTATTTTCCAGAGAGTCTGAAGTTAAAATATTTAACTGTTATGTAGTATATTAGAGTACAGTCAAGTATTCTCTAGCTAGCTTTCTTCAGCCTTGACTTCTACATGTCTTTAAAATGCTTACCATAGTAAGCTACCAAATGGGCAAAAATTTGTTTTATATAAACTGTCTACCTCAGTAGGTTGGATTGTGCTACACTGTACTCCTTCCAGCAGCCTAAGGTAGTATATGTGCACATTAAATCTTCAACCATGCGGGTTAACTTTGAGAATGTATAACAATCTGAGAAAATGTTCTCAACTAGCTAAGAAACAAAGTATTTTTCAATTTGATAAAATATGAAGTAAAAAAAGGTACCAGAAATGAAGAAGGGAACAGAAATCGTGCTATTTCTCATCAAACTGTAATCAATTGCGTTTAAATTTTAAAATGTTACTACCCTTCCATTTTCATTACCCCACTTAAGTAAATTGTTGCTATTGTTACTATTTGTGATTCTTTTCAACATTATCAGCCAGAAAGTTTCAGTCATATATTTTGACCAATAATAATAATAAAATTACTTGCTTGCAATTCTATCAATTTGGGCTGCCCTGGAGTGATGGGGTGGAAGTGTGTGATGGACACAGGAAGAGAACCCAAACCTCTGCAGTACATGGCTGGAAATGCAGGCAGACTGGTACTTGCTTTCCAGAAGGCTTGGGTATTTAAGCCGCAGCCTCGTGGATCTGTGTAGCTACTCAGTCAACTTCATGGCACCTAGTGAGTCGAACTGTAAGAAATCAAGCTAACAAACTAAGACTTCCAGATGATTTTAAGAACAATTGTAGTATTTTCTTTACTGAAATTAACATATGAATCTATTTAATAAATAGCACTGAAGGCTTTCGTATATTGAGTTTTAAAAATTGCTTGAGTACCCCACTGATTTCTAGGAAGACTTCAAAATTACCACAGAATATAAGCACTGCATAAATGCACAATGCTGTGTGCTTAGCGGAGAGCCTCAGTTCTCAAAGTTTAGTATGTAACAGAATTACATAGGGGTAGAGATACAAATATCACGGATATCTATAGGTTCAGTAGGTTTGCACAGAGAGTGATAGTTTGCCATCTTAAATAATTTCAAGTGGAACCTGTATAGGAAACATGCTTTGAAAACTGCCAAACTAGATCATCGTGGGTTTTTTTTTTTTGTTTTGTATTTTGTTTTTTTTGCTTTGAGTATTTTAAATCATCATTGAGAATTTGCTAAATAGTTTTTCTTGGTGAACCATCTACCATACACAATAACAGCTCTGGTTTGTGTATGTGTGATTCTTCATATGGATAAAAACTATATGACTGGGGGTTGGAGTACAGCTCAGTGGGTAAAGTCTTTGACTCGCATTAGTGAGAACCTACATTATGTCTGCACACTGACAAGGAAGTCTTGCATACACACACAAACACCTATAATCTCAACACTGAGCAGGCAGAAACAGGCATATTCCTGGGGCTCACTGGCCTAATCACCTAGCCCAGTGGTTCTCAGGCTGTGGGTCTTGACTCCTTTAAAGGTCAAACACATGGGTCACTAAGACTGTCAGAAAATATATAGCTATATTATAATTCATAACAGTAGCAAAACCACAGTTAAGTAGCAATGAAAATAATTTTATGGTTGGGGGACACTAATATGAGGTAACTGTATTAAAGGGTCACAATATTAGGAAGGTTAAGAACCAGTTATTGAACTCAAAATGAAGTGGAAAATGCTTAAATACACCTGATGTCAACTTCTGGCCTCCAGCCACATGCCAACACAGGTACATGTTCACACACATACACCTAGGCATGCATAGCCTACACACACTAAGGATTTGACTGTATTTCCATACTGCATAGCCTGTGATCCCTATCTGTGTTAGAGAGAGGGAGGGAGGTAATGAGAGAGGGAAGGAAGGAGAGAGGGAGGGGAGAGAGGCTTTATAATTTTATTTATGTTTATTTGTGTGCAGGAGTTGGTGGGGTAAGTTCAACAAACAAAGTCAGCAGACGCCTTCCTCATAAAGCCATGTCATGGGTTCCAACCTAGAGAGTTTTTATAAGAACACCTTGTGTCCACATATTCTGGTTTAACTGGTATATGTTAGAGCCTGAACACTATGACTTAGAATTCTTATGTTTTTTTTTTTTTTTTTTTTTTTATGTTATGTGCTGGTAGGTTTATCACTGATAGGATAAGGAAANTGGTATATGTTAGAGCCTGAACACTATGACTTAGATGACTTAGTTTTCTTTTTTTTTTTTTTTTTTTTTTTAATGTGCTGGTAGGTTTATCACTGATAGGATAAGGAAAGTAAACAATGCACGTTGTCAGGAGGTAGTCAACTTAATTCATCGGTGGCTACTTTGTTCCCCTGCAGTACTGTCCCAAGTTTCCCCTCCATGTGCTGCTCATGTGTTCCGTTTCACTGTTTTCTTCCTTTCTTAATTGAACTTCATCCCAATTTTGATGATCCAATTCTCTAATCTATCAAGGTCACTTTAAATTTGATTTCTCTCTTCTTAAGCATTTAACCCCTGCCCAGCTAAGTATCATCCGCAAGTCTAATGAGCGGATTTTCACTTTCCTAATTGAGACTGTGCTCATTAAGTTTTAATATTTTATAATTTTATTGAAAATTATTTCTACCATGTGAATGATGCTCTCTTGCCTGTGCCCTCTCGGTGAACATCTTGTTCATTATCAATGAACATTTAGTACTTAGAAGCTGTGTCATTTGAAAACAAATTCTGTGACTTCTGAATAATTGAAAATGGGTGCTGAATCTTGACTCCAAGTCATATTAATTCTAATGAGAATGTATAGCATACACAACGCACTGTTATGCATTTAAAGACAAAACCTAGGGATCACAGTTCACTAGGATGTAATGGTCTTAACCGTAGCTGCGTACAATATAGAGATAAAGCACAGCCTACTACTTTCTTACTTGCACATCCTTATAGCAGTTGCTTGATTCTCACATGCTCCGTTCTGTCTGTCCAGCTTTAATATGTTATAAGGGTTAAAATCAGGTAATGTCCTCAACTTTCTCAATAGAAAATGACACTTAGTAAGAGTTCATATGAGTAGTAATTGAAGAACTGAGTCTTGTTTTAATATACCGATAACACTACCAGTGACATGGGATAATTGCCCTAATACCTGCCTGCCAAAGCTAATCCACAACTTTTGTATAAGTTAGAGTTTGTTTTTCTAAATGCAAAGTGGTATTGAATTTTCGTTCTCCATTTTTTATTTATTATGAAAACGGGGCTTTACAAATAATCATAGCTATTAAGTGGCAGCGACAGTTCAGACATTGAATTTGTGTCTACAGTTGAAAGTTGATGAGTGGTGCAACAGGCATGACTCGCCCCAACATCACAGCAGAGAGCAGAGCCTGCTTCAGAGGATTTTCAAGGAGAAGAACACCTGACCACTGACCGCATCCAACGCTGCTGGGTGCTGCATTTACCTTGTTCAAGCCAAGGCTAAGAAAGCCAAAGTAACTCATTTAAAAATCATAAAAGTGTCAAAAGGCAGAGAGAGGAATTGAAGTCAAATCTGTGATAGTAAGTTTCCTACTCTAAATCATTTCAATAAACCGCCGGCCTCTGAGTATGCTCACAGGATTCCTTTTTCTGGGGTGAGACACCCAAAGAACCTCCAAAAACAAGAGAACGTGAGAAGATGGCACCGGTGCTCCCTTCCTTGCTTTGTAAGAGAAACAGGAGCAGGCAGTCAGGAGGTTGCACTTGAGCTTAGCATGTACTTGAATCAGTTTAATAGCTAAAAACTGAAGATGTCTGAAGAGAAAGACTGGCCAGCCATCTTTTAGAGGCCTTTGGAAGTAGAACTAGATAGGAAGAGGTCAGTTAGAAGCAATGTGTTCAATTTGTGTACTTTATCTTTCTTTCTCCTTTGGTTTATTTAAAATAAGTAAATGCCAAGAGTGATCTCTTTGAGCCTATAAGAACTGACAAGGTTTTTGGGTAAAATCCATTTTCGTAGCACTCTATATTTTTCAGGACACTTTCATAATTCTGCTTCTATTATCCCGAAATGTCCATAAGCACAAGAGAAGTGTGCTCTCAAACTGGATGGCAGGCCCACTCTCCTGCCGCTGCTTCACTGTGTTTATTTCATTACAATTGACAAGGTTCATTATGGTCAAAATAAAAGTGTAGGCCTTTGGAAGCACTGGGCCTCGGGCAGTGTGCTGCGACGGGTCTGCTGTGCCTTACTCACGGTTTACTTTCCCTGTCTCAGGCTCAGCACTACTACTACTCAAAGGGATAAAAGCATTCCCATATACTATAACTTCAGATCCCAAATAACATTATAAGGAAAACTAGTGAGTTTTTGCTGTTGCATTAGCATAGCATTTTTGCAATTATAAGAGACTTTGTTTTCCATTTTGCACCAAATAGTGCAATTTATAGGAAAAAACTTTGATTTTGTATATTAGAACTATGTACATAATATCCAGTGCTTTAGAAGAATGGAAATTATACATACTGGACTTACTAGGAAAATCAAGTATTTGCACTTCACCTGTAGATTGTGCTGAGAGTAATATAAAGTATATTAATGGGTCTTTTTATATCTTTTAAGATTGGATTTAACCCTAAAGTTATTTTTACTTTTGTCTTCAACATACATGTAGCAGAAGAAATCGTAACACAGTGTGATCTGCTCTATCTAGATAGCACTTTAAATGCAGACTCGTTTGTGCCAGACAGTCAAATAACTGTGGCTTCCATTTGCAGCTGCTTAACACTAGTGAAATGATCGCTTTTTAAAATATTCTTGAATTCATGAGAGCAAGTGCTGAACGAATGCTTAATAAATGCAGACTTCTGCCTGCCAGTCTGTTTCCAGGCATCCTGGACCCCATCAAACCAATGTGCTCAGTAGATTCAGTTTTTCCCTTTTCAACCCTTAATCACCTGCATCCCTAGATAAACACCCAAGGCCTTTGAAGGATCAAATTAGCATCAGTATGCTTCTCGGGTACCTTGCTTTTTCCCACTTAGATGTTTCCCATTATAAAGTTTGTACTTAAGTTGTGAAAAGAGACTGAAGCCTTAGAATTACAACATGACTTAATGTGTGTTCAAAGAAGCAGAACCTTACAGAGCTGACTTGGTTTTGAATCCCAGCTTTGCTGTTTGGTAATCACAGATCCTGACTCTGTCTGCACGTCAGTTTCCACAGACGAGGAAACCAACCGTCAGTGGGCATCAGTTCTACCTGCCTTTTATAGGATTTGTGAGAACTAAACCAAGCCACACTGATGCACTTTGCACTCAGTCTATGTGAGCTGTTTCTAATGATTCTATTGAGTCTCCTGCTGACAGGGACACTGAGAAAAAGACGGTCTTCTGGAAATACCTGAGTTTTACAGATTCAGAAAGATAACTGACATGTGCCAAAACTATGCCAAGTAGTCTTGTTCTGCTTTCCTTATGAGTCACACCCTCACCCTTACATCCTTAAGAGTGCTTCTGATACCTGTGAGAAGCACAGACCCCTAGAGCTAGATAGCTGGGCTGCAGAGTCATGAAACAATGGCCAGGGTGAGTCATTTTTAAACCATTTACATGACTTTTTCCATCTTACTTAGACTATTAGCACTAGACGGGTTTCAAGGACTTCTCACTTTGCTGCTTTGAAAGTTCCCTTCAAAAAGAGCGTGGTAGCTATTCTCCTGTTTGATGCTAAGTGATTTAGAAGACCCCAGTCTTGCAGCTCTCACTGTAGGCTGCTTGGATACACTGTTCCTTCCTACTGCAACTACAAGCTTCTGGAACCTGGCTGAATATCCAGATGTGAGGAAATGCATATTAATTAGTCCTAGGTTACACACATCTATATCATGGAACTGGCAGAAGGAAAGGGCATTTGTAAGCAGCAGTGAGACAGCAAACACAGACTTGGCTGCCTTGGGTGATGTTTAAAATAGAAGACAATATGAACAGGACCTAACCATCATTCTTTAATTGTTTTTGAAATTTCAAAATGATACATCAATGACATTTTGTAACAGCCAGTACCTTGGTGAGCTCTGCAAATTCAGAAATCAGTTATTGTAAATTATACTTAGAGATGATGGCAGAGATCTCTGTGCCATGAAGAAATAGCCTGATCTATGGCTATTTTGTTCTGTACATGGTACAATGCAGTACACTGTTCTAAGCCAAAGCCCTGTGTTGTCTGGGTAACTCCTGTTGCCATAGCAATGAAATTCTTTTGCGGGAGCAGGGCGAATGCTAATTGTAGCCATTTGTTGTTCCTTCTGTCGATCCCTTAACTAGCACAGTTGTAGAGCAGCCAGAGACACTGGGTGAACAGCACGGAGTGCCCCCAAAAGCATTGCTGCTGAAGGCAACCGGCTGCTCTGCTTAAAAAAATCATTTGAGCAGCCTCCAGTGCTGACAGTACCACTGTGTGGGCAGAGGCACAGCTTGACTCAGACCCTGACAACTGTTGAGCTGGGGCTTAGAGGGAGAGAAGACTCTTTAAGACCTGTTGCGAACTTACTGATGACATGAAGATGAATTTGACACCAGCCCCTCCGAGGTAGGTGCTGGGCAAATCATAACAACTGTTTATCCAGGCCTCCATTCAATATCAGAATGCCCAGAGGCTATAGGAGATAGATCAATGGTTAAGCTTATTTCCATCTGAAACTGTATTACTGTGTCCTAGGGTAAAAACATTCATTTGGTCACAACCAACCAATTGCAATTCACTTAGGTATTAGATTCAGCTTGTGTTGGTAACTCCCCCTCTCTTCATAAAGCCCTCATTTTTAGAGACTTATTATTTAACTGCCAGAAATGAGCTGAAACTGAAAATCAGCAGAAATGTGAGCTCACTCCTTTTGAAAAATAAAAGATATAGTGATGTCTACCAATTGCTTGGTCTTTCAAGCTAGCTCAATTTGAGAAAATGTGCTTAAACCTGGCAAGTAGTAATTCATCATGAAACCTAATTGCTACAGGCACTTGAGGAAGAAAAATCATCATAATTTTAAGGAAAAATGTGAGTTATGATTATGCTATTATATCTTCCCTTTAAAGTTGTATTGACCCATAAAATGGTTAGTTCATGGGATTTTTAAAATTTACTCCACCAGAACTGTGTAAACACAGTAATAAATTTTGAGGTAGTTTTTAAGGCAAAATGTAGCCTATCTACTTTCTAATTGAACAGCCTGGTGGTACATCCTGCCTAGAATCCTATTAGAATTCAGTAGAACTAATATTGTGGATCTGTTACATCAAGCTGATTCTTACTATCAGCTTAATGTTTGTTTAGTTTCGGATGAAATTGGTATGCCGATTACCCAATCATAGCTAAAGATAAGATAGAGCACAGGGAGGAAAGCCCTAATGTGATGGGCTTTTCCTGGAAAGAATCCCATAGATAATATCTTGGTCGAGCAGTCCTGCTCTTATGGAAAGATGACTACCAGAGTACCATTTTGGGCCTCCAAAGAAATTAACTTTTGGTGATGGTTATCATAATAAATTGTTTGTGTGCTTCTAATATAAAGCTAGTTAGTTCATTCATCCTTGATAGTAGAAACCATTCCATAAATTCTGTTGGAAAACGTTTGAAACAGACTTGTTGAAACTTCTAAGACTTGTGTATTCTCCATTTCTAGGGTTTAAGTGAGACAAGAATATTTTAAAATAATAATACTTCTTTGTAAAATATATGTGCAAATATTTTAGATATTCCTAAATCCCTATATGATAAAGCTTATTTTATTAAATCATCTGCTTTAAAATTAGTCTGCACTTTCCGAACACTGACTCTTCAGCATGGCAGATGGTAACAACTTCAGACTGTGAGGAAGATTCTTCATGCCTCAGTCAATGGAGAGAGATGTCGTCAGGTGTACCAGCTGCAAGTATTGGCCTGAGCAAATGCTCAAGTCCAGGAATGCATGGAGCCTAGAACACCCACGCACCCTAGGCACAGAGAATGTGTGCATGCGAGACAAAACTTAACACGACACCAGATGATGCCTGGCAGAACAGACTCACAGCCCAGACTAGCTATGCCAGCTCACCCTTGTGCTTATATCCAGAGAGGCAAAACACCTAAAACTTTATCTGATGAAGCATATTTGGTCATAGAGTACCTAACACTCAAATGTCATAAGGGAGTCGTTCTGTGAGACATAGAACTCCTAGGCACTTTATTCTGGGATAGCACTATAAGCACTGCTAATAACTGAGCCAGGGCCTACACTGTAGAACTGTGCAACAGGTTACCCTTAGTTTCTATCTGGTAGAATAGTTAAAACAAGGTACCATTCTTAGGGAATGTCTAATGGAGGACAAGCCCCTGGATTTTTCTTTTCAATGCATTTGACTGTAGTTTCACCTTCCTCCACTCTTCCCCAGATCCACTCTCAACCCTGTCTCTACCCCCACGGACATTAACCAAACATGGCACAGCAAGATGCAATAAGACCAGGTGCAAATCCTCACATCAAGGCTGGGTAAGGCAATCCAGTAGGAAAGGGTCCTGGGAGCAGGCAAAAGAGTTAGAGACACCCCTACTACAATTGTCAGGAGTGCCCCCAAACACTAAGCCAACAACCCTTACATGTAAGAAGAGGACCTAGCACAGACCTGTGCACAGACCTGATTGCCACTTCACTTTCTATGAACCCCGTGAGCCCTACTTGGTTGATTCCACAGGCTGTGTTCTCCAGTGTCCTTGACCCTTCTGGCACCCACAATTTCTCCTCATGTTCCAAGGGGTTCTCGCAGGCTCCAAGCGGAGAGACCCAGTGAGCTCCTTTGATGTGGACTCTCTCTTCACTTAAAGTTTGGCTGTGGGTCTTTGTTTGGACTTCTTGGCCTAGGTAGAAAGAAAATACAGGAGCCAAAATGTGTTTTCTCCCCTCTGTAGGAGCCTGTCAAAACAGGGTCCTACAAGAAGAGGCCTGCATTCCATAGCATTTGAGTGGAAAAAAAAAAAAACACCTTGTCTTGAGGAAACAATGTATGTAGCCTAGGAGCCATGCTGGTAAGGTTCTGTGCCCATCTTTCCTTCAGTATTTTCCTCCTCAGGCAAGTCCACAGCCAACACAAAGTTAGATCACTTTCAAGTACCACTGCACTGGGAAAATGGCAAAGTGGATGATCGGGATTTTAAAAATCTATTTAAGCTGCCATTCAGGCAAATCTATCTCCTTATGCTTCTTTTAAATAAAGAAAACTTGAAGGAATGAAACCTCATGGCGAACCTCTCATCCTGCGCCCAGAAAAGCTGGTGGGTCATTCATTCTAGCACCTCACTGTGGATGGAGGCGTCCCAGTTTACACCTCCACCAACCAAAGTGAGTGAGTCTAGAGAGGGAGAGAGTTGCTTCACTGACATCAAAGTCAAGCATCTCTAGAAAGAATGGTGTGTGTGTGTGTGTGTGTGTGTGTGTGTGTGTGTGTGTGTGTGTGTGTGTGTGAGACTTATCCCCACATGCTGGTAATTGACAGCCTGATGGTGTGTCTTTACTATTCTTGTTTGTGATGTTTCTGTTTTGCTGTTTTAATTGTTTGGGTTTTTTTCAGTCACTTTCTCATTGATTTTCAGGCAAATATGTCAAACTTCATACCTTAAAAAATTATCTGAACTATTTCTGATTGAGCCCAACATTAAGCAATTTGTTCCTAAATAGACAAAAGTAAATAATTTCCAAGTACTAATTAAATCTCTTTTTGGCATGTCAGTATAGCTTTATAACTTTTGTGTGATGGTAGCTTGATTGTTTAGTTTTAAAGCCATGAATTCATTTTTCCCCTTGCCAGTTATTATATGAAAATAAATAACTATTATTAAACTATTAAAATATAACTTATGTAACTGAGAAATACTGTCAGTGGTTCTGAGCCTTTCTATGGCATGGCTTCCTCCTCCTCCTCCTCTTTCTCCTCCTCCTCCTCCTCCTCCTCCTCCTCCTCTTTGTCTTTTCTTCTATTATTATTGTTATTGTTGTTACTATTATTTTAAGTTAAGATGAGCATATGCATTGGTGATATTTAAGTTTTGCTTTAATGCACTTCACTCCAGAACTACTAAATCAGAACTTCTCAAAATGTCAGGTAGCAATTGTTTTAAAACAAATTTCACAAGAATTTACTATAAATCTAAGATCCCCTTCTTCAGAACAGGAAGATTTGGAATATAATTATATGGAATAATAATTCTCACCTTTTGACATCAAGTCAAACATAAAAACAGCTTAAAACATCAAGAAATACAGGGATTTTAAAACTCAGAACAACTTGTATGTGTGATTGATTTTTATTTGACATTTTGTTTTTCTCTAAAAAAATAGGAACTATTGAAACTATTTGAATGTTAAAGATGTACAATAAAAATGATGCAAAATTGATAACAACTTCTTGACTGAACATGAATTTAAAGAGAAAAAAGTGATATGGAACAGGAGAGGATTGCGGTCTATTAGATATATTTGTATTTTTAAAGAATGCACCAAAATACAAAAAGAAAGATATTGTTCTGAGAGTTAGTCACTTAAAATGTGCTTTTTAACCAGTGTTCAGTGTTCTTCCTGCTTGCCCAGAGCTTAGAACATGCTTTCAACACTGAAAACTGATAAACAACCAAAGAAGATATCATTTGATAAAATAGTTAGGAAATGTTGCCCTGTAAGAAACAGTTCAGATGTGCCTGAACTGTGCATTGCTCATTTAGATTCACCTTGTATCAGTTTGTGAGAAATGGTTCCCAGAGCTGAGAGGGGGCAGTGTTATTGGCTGCTTCTCTACCAGTCCTGTTCTCAACCAGGTAGTGGCATGCTACTGTGGGAGCTATATAGCATGGTATATAACATAGCTACATGCCGTGTTCTGTGCCAAGGCTGCACCGCTTTGCCTCGTCTGTTACCTGGCCTTGGATTAAGGTCAACATTGCCTTGTAGCTGATTCTCTGCTGTCCACGAGTGTATCTAAAACCACCAGAGCAAACCTTGACTGTGAAAGAACATACCTCCCCGACACACCTCCCCCACAGTCCTCTGAATCATCTCTCCAACATTTTTTTCAGATCCCCTTTTGTAAATAATGATCTCTAGATCTGAGAGAAGGCATTGCTAAATATTTGGGATTTGGTTTTTAGAAGATAATTAACCCCTAAATCACACACTTTATAGATTAAGACTTTGGGCCTGTACCATGTTTTGTTTTGGTTCCATATCCCTTCTGTTTTTTTTTTTGTTTTGGTTTGGTTTTTTTGTTTGTTTGTTTTTTGTTTTTTATCTTTCACCTTCACGGCTTTTGTGACACAAGGTGACAAACCTCTAGCTATAAGAGAAAAAAAGACAAAAGAAATAGGTAAGTTATACCATCCTTTCTTCCTAGCTAGCTAATGTCAGGCAGGCATGTAAACAAACCACCCTAGACCAGAAAGGATGCCAGCCTCATGAGTTCCTGTGAACTCTAGACATTTTTCCCAGCATCCCTTTGTTTCCATGTCTTCAATTCCGTCTCTGTGGCTGTGGCTCCTCCACTCTCCAGACACACTCTCAGCTTCAAAGATGCCTTAGGACACCTGTCTGTTTCTACCTTGCTCCTGGCCAAAAAGAGTCATTGCTGCTCTGGGCCTTTTGCTTTGTTTGCTTAAAACCTGTTTGGTTTTTGGTGTGGTCATGTCTCCTACAGATGTGTATTCTTCATCTCTGTCCCTAGATTCATGGAGTGTCCAGAAGATAGATTGTACTAAGGGAGCTTGGAGTGGGTAGTATTCCTTTCTATTCATCAAGCCTTCTGTCCCTGGATCACAGGGGTTTTTTTGTTTTTGGTTTTTTGTTTTGTTTTTTTTTCAGATAACTGACTGATACCATCTGTCCAATTATGCTATCATCTAGTTTAAGACTTACTGACATTGTTAAAAGTTGGTTTCTATAATCTCAAAACGAACACTTCCTGTAATGGGTACCCATACAGTTTTAGCAATTTCGAGTTTTACCAGAGGGGAGAAAATTTTGGTCTTAATTTATCGTCTTAACAGTTAAGTGTGTATCTGCATGTGTGTGTGTGTGTGTGTGTGTGTGTGTGTGTGTGTGTGTGTGTGTGTGTATTTAGGGACAGGAAAGTGGCAGGGATGCATAAGATTTTTTTTTTTCCTGTTCAGTGTTCTTTCTTTAAAAATTCTCCTTGTTGTTGTCCTCCCTTGGCAATTTCACAAGGAATTGAATTTAAACATGCTTTTCTAACAGCATTTAAATATATGTAAATGGATTATAAATAAAAACTTTAAAGGAAATGAAAATGCTTTACAAATATCCCATTAATTCCCTCAAGTATCCCCATATCACTCTAAATGGGGTGATTGTTAGATTCCATCAGCTAGGAGAAGCCTTTTTCTCAGTAGATCCTGAATGGCTCTTATTAAAAAATAATAGGCCAGCTTCTATTCCACAGAAATGTTCAGAAAGTAGAAATTCAACTTTTTTCCTGGCTTTCCTTAATTTGGGCTGTCATGAACACCTACCTACAAGAAATGAGACAAGGGATGGACATAGTCTCCCGGCCCTCTCTCATCTACCCCAAGGGTCTCTCCGAAGCACCCTAGCAAAGCATATCTTGATCTTTATTATCCAACTCCAACGTAACCTAGTCTATTTCCATCCCTTTCCAAAAATAACCTCCCTTTCTCCCCAGGTCACCCCCTCGCCGTACCTTCCCCATATTTCCTATGTTCCAGTCTGCAGGTTAACTGCCACTCCATCCATACCACATTCTTTCCTACATTCAGGATGTCCCATCTCAGAGCCACTCAAGTCTGCCTTGATCTAGTCCCACACCATATGGGCACTGTTTATTTGTCCTAGGATCCCCATAACTCTCTTCTTCCAGCGCTCTCCTCCCTGTTCATTCCTTCACCATTCTAGCCACAGTGCTGATGTGATCATCGTGGCACACAATATTTTCATGCTGCCTAAGTTCCCGTAGCTTGAAAACATGATGCTCGAAAATGTCTCCCCAAGCTCATGTCTTCGCTTTTGGCAGATTGTACTGCTTGGCCATTGTAAAGTCATTCCAAGTCCCTTGTGTAATCAACACTTTTCAGCTCTACTTGTAACCCCTTCCATCTCTATGAATATGGCGTCTGTAGTCCCCATTCCAGCATATTTGCCATTGGGAATGTAACTCTTTTTGGAAAAGGCCACCTACAAATCTGTCATTTCTTCTCCTTGTTATGACCTGTGAAGGATGAATTGTCAAAACTACTCAAATATCAACATAATAGACAAATATAAAAGTAAAACTACGTCGAAGCAATGTCTTAACCTGTCTCTATGCTTTCCTTTCCCCTTCTCCCACATTCCCTGTGTTTAAATTAGAGGGTGACTGTTTTAGATAAAACTCCTTAGCTCTGGCTTGCTCAAGATTGAAGCGCGTGGGTGGTGAGAGTGAGATTACATAGTGTAAAACTAACATTGTCCCTTACTCTGGGTCATCTTTTTCCCCTCTTGGTGCCTCTGTGGGTAGTGGTAGTGTTTTGGAAAACCTGTGAAGGCATGGGGGTTTTGTGTTGAAGCCTAGTGTCCACACATGCTTCCTTGTGCAAGGGTGAGAACTGTCACTTATTTCTCTTTCACTTTTCATGGTTGCTTTCTCTGTGCCTCAATATCCTCATCATAAAATAGGCATGCTTCATAGATTTCTATGGGTGTGAATCAATTGGAGTCTGTTTTTAAATACTTTTTACAAAATGCCCTGCTCAGAGTAATACTTAGAATGGTGTGGACAGCCACAGACACTTCGTTACTACTGTTGCTGGTGTTGCCGTCCTTGATATTAAGATCAGCACCGTGCTAGCACATGGTGACGCTCATATTCCTAACTAACAAATGGTACCATGAACGCACAGAAGGGTTAAGTGACCTGCTCACACTGCACATATGGAATGGGGAAGTCCTGACTCTTGTACAATTCAGCATTAGGATGCCAAATACATCCCAGACTCGCATTGCAATTCAGCAGATAGAATGTGTTTCATTTATTTTCTACAGCACATTATTCTACAGAATCACATTCTTAACTCTATGCAAATTCAGACTTCCAAATCCCTTTCCTAATCCCTCTACTAACAGTTGTTAATTTTGATACTTTGGATTTAGGCACGAGGAATAGTTCTTCAGAGAATGTTCACAAGAGACTGAGAAGCTGGTTAGAGAGGAGCTTAAATGTCAATACGAGGATATTCCTCATACATGAGATTGTACTGCTTCCCTCTTTAAAATGATGGGGAAAGCCTTCTGAAAATGGGAACGCCGTCGATAGTCCACACAGTCTAATGTTTATAGATGCGTGGTTTGTGAGGAAAAATGGTACACACAGAGGCATGAGGGACATGTAGACAGTGGTCAAGCTGACTCGCGGGACTCTGTAGCTCAGCCCCTCTCAGCCTGTGGGTCATGGAGACTGAGCGACCCTTTCACAAGGGTTCCATGTCAGATATCCTGCATATCAGATATTTACAATACAATTCATAATGGTCACAAATTATAGTCACGAAGTAGCAACAAGAATAATTTTATGATTGAGGGCCACCACAACTTGAACAACTAAACTAAACTAAACTAAAGGGCCACAGAATTAGAAAGGTTGAGAACCATGGCTCTAGCTGTTTCTAGAACAGATGAGTACTGGTTTGATCGAAAGATTTCACTATTGGGGCAGAAAAGATTGCCTCATGATTAAGAGCACTTGCTGCTCTTACAGAGGACCTGGTTTGGTTCCCATCTCCCACACTGGGCAGCTCACAGCTACCTGTAACTCCAACACATTCTAGCCTCCACAAACACGGGCACACATTTGGTGCACAAAAATATCTCCAGATAACATATTCACAATATTAAACCTTCTAAAAAGTATTCTTTTATGGGTGCTGCAAGCTGTTACAGAGGAATTGATTATTCAAGAGATGCCACTTGGTTGAATACTGAGATTACAGGTTTTAATCTTGCACAATTGAGAATTATGTCTTCTTGTGTATATTCTAATCTTGGTAGTGTTAATATTTGGTACTACTCTAGATCATATCAGAGCCAGGACCTACTTCACATACTAGCATCAGCTCGGGAGAATGATAGGCCGTAAGCCAGTCACTTGTTGGTCTATCTGGGCACTGCATTCACTGCCTTTCTGCTGCCCTCTGTCACCTCCTGCCTCATGCCTCTTCTACTCCATTCAAATGTCCACTCCTGGTGGCTCGTTGGCCCATAGGATATTCATGTATAGCTGCTATAGTTGGTCCTCTTGATAAGACTTTCTTATCAAGAATCTACTAAAGTGACCTCAGGCCATTGTTAACACAGGTACCAGTTCTGGTCAGGAATTCTCTAAATTTCGTACTATTATATTTTAAATGAGATAATCTCCTTGGTTTTTATGTTTGTTTTACTTACCTATTGTCTTGACACCAGTATTTTTCCTGTGTCTTATCTATAGCATAGAACCCACAGTAATTTCTTAGTAAATCATGAATTCTAGGTAAATATATGTAAAATACATGTGTTGGGAAACTAGCCAGAAATTACTTCAAATTTGTTTCTTTGATATATGCCTTTCTTTGCCTTTTAAGGTAAGCTGGAAATAATCCTGACTTGGAAATTTGATAGTCAATGAAACATGTATATGAAACACCTGTTACTTGTCATGAAAATGCTGTGTAATATATTGTATATCTTTTTCTCTAAACCATGTTTTCTATAAATAACTCAGTAGCATTATTATCTTCCACTGTTTTCTTCAAAGTGACTACAAGAATCATTCTCATTTCAATTAGCATACAACCTAATATAATGTCAAGTTTATATATATATTAATACATATTTTGGTCATACTAATGTATTGAGCAATTTCCACAGTATTCTTCAAATTCTTATATTAGATCATGCCCCTTTCTTACAAATAGAAATAGCTTACCTTAAAAGGCAAAGGCATATATTAAAGAAACAAATTTGAGGTAATTTCTGGCTGGTTTCCCAACACATGTATTTTACATGTATTTACCTAGAATTCATGATTTACTAAGAAATTACTGTGGGTTCTATGCTTTCTTACAAATAGAAAGTGAGGGGGCAAAATGTTTTAAGTGCACTGGTCACAATCTATAAGTACTTGTGCTGAATTTTTTATATTTTCGCATATAAAAAGTACTGTCCAAAATATGGGAGGGGTATTCAGTACTCATTGCTAATTGATAATATATTTTTAATGACATTGCTGAACTGTACTAAAAGAATTCTATTTTTATGTTTATTTAGTTTTAAACAGTCATGAAAATACTTCCTGTGATATGACGTAAACTGAAATAAAATGTCACTTTCTGTAATATATATTTCTGAATATAAAATAATTTCTTTTAAAATTTTAATTATTCACTTTTAAAGTTGAATGGAATTTAAACTGAATTTAAATATTAGTCAAACACTGAATTCTTATTTTTAGTGGATATTTTATTATCTCATCATTTACATGTACTATTAGACAATTTAAAAGTTAACCCCTTGACATTTAATCCTGATGTATACATTTTAACTTTGAAAACAAAGTGAGAGCAGCTGGAGTGAGTGAGCCCAGCACCTTTCTACATGGTAGAATTGCTATTGATTTATGACAAACGCCTCTGCAAGTGGGCAGGGGTGGGTTGTTGCTGTCAGATGAGAACTGAAAGCAGGCAGGTTTTGTTATCAATCACTGGGTGTCTGTGTAAGACAGCAGTGCCTGTTATAATTGATTTGATGGCTCTCAATGGCCTGAGCTCCAGTGGCCGAGGTGGATTGTGGCAACCCATCCATGCATGACATTGACATGAAGAGGAGGTGACAAGACTCCTCGGAGGCAGAGTTAGACAATTTAAAGGGGCAAATTACTCACCAATTCAATAATTCATAAACCCAAACTTCTGATATGAGATGATGTGGAAGAGGGAAGGGAAAGGAAGTTTTCATTTTTGTGGCTCATGTTGGGCTAGTATTTGCTGAATTCGACTGCCTTTCATACATATTTCTTTCATCCACTCTACTCTTTTATCCATAAATAATATTTCCTTAATTATAAAGAACACAGATTATTTATTACTTCCATTACTGAACCATTTGATGAGGATGGAAGTTTCTTCAAAGAAATCAGATATCTACCCTTTGTATGTGACTTTAATTACCAAGTCTGAAGAATACAAACAAATTGAGGTTTTTTTATCAAGTAGTATAAGAAACTAATGCATTGAAAGTTTAGTTGCTAACTCTATCATAGTGAATTACAGTCTAAGTCAACTAGACACCGAATTTCTGTCTGTTCTAGCAGGTTGGCCATGCATTGGGTATTGGGGGCCATGCAGCAGGAGGACTTGTAGCAGCAATTTGGTTGTTATGATAACCATGTGCAGGTGTTCTAATGGGGAGAGATTCTGCTGTATAGACTGCCTTGGCCTTAGGCAGAGAGCCTCTACCTCTGTGACCCAGTGGTCCCATCATGTCCAGAGAACACTATTTTGCTCCAGGGCTCCCTAACCTCTGGCTCTTCCTGCATATCCTCTTGGTAGGAGATGTAGCATCTGTGTCTCATTTTGGCTGAGCACTCCATATCACTTATTCTCTGTACACTAATCAGTTGGGAATTTTTTGTTAGCCGCCATCCATCACACAAAGAAACTTTCTTGATGAGGTCTAAGAGCTGCATTAATCTGTGGATAAAGAGATAAGAAGTTAGAGGACAATTTGATTCTATGTCCATTTGGGCTATAATATAGTATCCCCTGAGGACTGTGAGCTGTGTCCCAAACATGGCCAGCCTTTCAATACCAGTCACATGTTTCTTCCTATGGAGAGCAGCTTAAATCCAGTTAGGAGGGGTTGCTTACCCCCCCCCCCCCCAGTGCTTTGCCACTCATGCATCATAGGCCCGTCTTGCCCTGCTAGTCTTTAATGTGCTTCCCAGGGTTCACAGCTGAGAGGCTGTTGACCCGCATGCCTAGCAGCCAACATAGCAGCTTTCCAGTACTAGGAGAGCCAGTCAGGGCCAAGGACACTTCCTGGTTAGCACTGACTTGATTTCTTCATGTCATGTGACTAATGTGGAGTGACTTGTAAACACATATTTTATTTTTACCTGAAACTTTTTATATGCAAGATGATGTAGCAAAGTTACCTACTAGTTTCTCTAGAATAGTTTTTGTTTTTTAACAGATACCCTAACTGTGGTATTTTCATTTGAAAAGTGTTAAGAAATTAATTTCTAATTCAGTTTTAGAAAACCTGTTAGAAATCTATTTCTTGTGGGTTTCTTATGATAATGAGCATTCTATATTCAGTAATGAGATAATTTCTTAATAGTCTCATTTGAATAAAATTGTCTATAACTCAGTAATACTCTTAATGAGGAATGATGTAAGAAGAAAAATTAGCATATAGAATTACATCCATAAGAATTACATATTCTAAATATCAGAGTGATCTAAAGATCTTCCTCACTGACTGGTGGAAACCCACGTGCAGATGACATAGTATATTGTGATTATGATCTACTAAATGTTTCCACACTCCCTACCTAAAAGCTATAAAGCAGAAGTATAACTTTTATCATACTTTTCCTACATGGCAGTAAGTTCTCTCTTCCCTTCTAATCTCTTCTGTTATTTACTGTATCTCGTTAAAATGAAACTGTACTATATGATGCCCGGCTTGATGCTGAAGTTCAGAATACTCTACTCTAGTTCTGTTAATTTACTAAAGAAACCAGCCAAACTTCGGGGGGAGACTGTCTTAGTCAGGGTTTCTATTCCTGCACAAACATCATGACCAAGAAGCAAGTTGGGGAGGAAAGGGTTTATTCAGTTTACACTCCATACTGCTGTTGATCACCAAGGAAGTCAGGACTGGAACTCAAGCAAGTCAGAAAGCAGGAGCTGATGCCAAGGCCATGGATGTTCTTAACTGGCTTGCTTCCCCTGGCTTGCTCAGCCTGCTATCTTATAGAACCCAAGACTACCAGCACAGAGATGGCACCACCCACAAGTCGACCTCCCGCCTTGATCACTAATTGAGAAAATGCCTTACAGCTGGATCTCATGGAGGCATTTCCCCAGCTGAAACTCCTTTCTCTGTGATAACTCCAGCCTGTGTCAGGTTGACACAAAACTAGACAGTACAGGTGCCTATGTCAAAAATAGCACAAGAACAATGATGATAGCAATGATGATAAGTCGGTAGACCTCTAGCAACTGATCTGTAAGAACTCTGGCATTATTCAGAGGTACAAGAACAGTTAACATATAACAACCCCTAATGTCAACATGTTAAAACTTGCAAAGCTGTATGTAGGGGTGTAGTGGTATACACCTTTAATCCCAACTCAGAAGACACACACAGGCACATCTCTGAGTTCAAGGCAGCCTAGACCACAAGTGATACCCTGTCTCAAAAAGAAAGAAAAGAAAAAGAAACAGGACAAGTCAAATTTTACAAAATAATGAACATCAAAGTTGAAGATCATTAACTCAATCTGGCTTTAATAAATTATTCTAATATCCTACAAAGATTTGTTAAAGCCAGTGGGTCATTTCACATAAGAAAATATTTTAAAATATTTAAATGATATAGTCACCTGGGTTATACATTTAATGTGCAAAGACCACCTAGATGTTTTTAAAGTCTCCAAATTTAGGTGGTGAAACCAAAGAACAATAAGAAAAGCTCTTTCTCTATTTAGGTATAAACCTTGTTCATACAGGCTGTGAGCAAGCTAAGCATCCAACTTTGGTTCCTCCTGTGCCTCCCCAGTTCCCCATAATAACCATATTGGACGGTAGATAACAAGCAGCCTCGTATGATCTTTGAATATGGCAATTATGTCTTTTATGTTGATTTACTGGCTCGTTCTGTTTCTAAGCTTTTTAGCCATGGTGATTGGTGTAATTACAGAGCTGCCTTCATGGTGTGGAGGCACTATTTACAGGTCAAAAATGTTATACAGAAGTCGGTATGGTGGCCGTCTAATTAGATTGCTTAATATTTATCAAAATGACATTCTTTTTTGCTGTGCTGCGGCTTGTCTTTGTGTCCCAAATACTCTTTCTTAATATAATTATATGATTGGATTTTCTTGTGAACTTTATGGGATATTAATCAGAATTAAACATTTAAGCTCAAAATGTTACTTGCTGTTGGACATGAAATCTCCATTTCTTCCTGACCATGGTCATATAAAGCCGTGAAATCCATCCAATCAATGTTCATGCTGTGGATCCCAGGAACATCTATTGTAGAGGCTGGGGCTCTAAATGTTTCTGGTGTGGGCACCTAGTGAGGTCCACACCTTCTCCTTCAACAGCAAGTCAACAAGCCTAAGATAGTTCTATCTTAGAGTTGAAAAACTAGAATAAAGAACAGAAGTTCCTTAGGTAGTAACATTTAAGGTACAGTGTGAAAAGAAGGTTCTTTCAAGTAAAGGAGAAGGAAGCAGCAACATCCCGACTTTTACACAGGAAGGACATGCCTTGTGAGGGTGCCACGGGGACAGGGATGTTGGCAGGGGGTTTACTGCATGGGAGCCACGAGAGGATTGGGAGGTGTAGGCTGGGACCATACAGCATGATCTTTCCAGATGAGATATGGAGTCGGGATTTTTGCGAATAGAACTGAGCACTCACTGAGTGCGTGCTGTGTCCTATAGTACAGCAAGGATAAGGTGACAGATAAAGAGTGGCCTCAGACTCCAGTAGCGGGATTGTTGACCTCACGTCCTCGACTGCAATGCTAAACTTCTCATACCGACTTTATCGTGTGTTTAACTAGTTTTACATGTACCCTGCTGTCAGTTTGTTTTTCTAGAATGAGTGATTCTCTCTCAGGAACAGAGTGTAGGAACCAAAGGAGAGCTGACTGCACCTTGTTGCATTGTCCGTCCTATAATTTCTCTTTTTACAATAAAAACAGTTTAAAAGCTCTTAGCTCTTCCCAACTTATTGTAGTTGTTTTAATTTTGTTTGCTCTTAAATAATCGAATTCATCCCATTTTCCTTTGTAATTTTTTAACTTATTTTATTAGATATTTTTCATTTACATTTGAAATGCTATCCCGAATGTCCCCTATACCCTCCCCCCACCCTGCTCCCCTGCCCACCCACTCCCATTTCTTGGCCCTGACGTTCCCTTGTATGGGGCATATAAAGTTTGCAAGACCAAGGGGCATCTATTCCCAACGATGGCTGACTAGGCCATCTTCTGCTATATATGCAGCTAGAGACACGAGCTCTGGGGGTACTGATTAGTTCATATGTTTGTTTCACCTATAGGGTTGCAGATCCCTTCAGTTCCTTGGGTAATTTCTCCATTGGGGTCTCTGTGTTCTATCCTATAGATGACTGTGGACATCCACTTCTGTATTTGCCAGGCATTGGCATAGCCTCACAGACACTATATCAGTGTCCTTTCAGCAAGATATTGCTGGCATATGCAATAGTGTCTGCATTTGGTGACTGATTATGGGATGGACCCCCAGGTGGGGCAGTCTCTGGATGCTCTATCCTTTCGTCTTAGCTCCAAACTTTGTCTCTGCCACTTCTTTCATGGGTATTTTATTCCCTGTTTTAGGGAGGAATGAAGTATCAACGTGTTGGTCTTCCTTATTCTTGATTTTCTTGTGTTCCTTTGTAATTTTTAAGTGCTTTCAAGTTTATATAGTGTGAGGCTATACGATTATTCTACTGCTAGAGTGAGCTTAAAATCCAAACTCCTGCTGGAGTCTGGGCACTTCATGGCAGTGGGCTTGGCCAGCAAGGGCCCAGGAGACCTGGGGGACACACGCTCCACTGAGAAAGGGAACTGGCTCTTTCCCATAGCCATGTGATGCTCTTGTGCTACTTCTCTGTTTTCTATGAAATACTGAAGGTATTTCTCTGTAAAACACATTTGGTTCTACTTATTAAAAGTACTCTGACCAATGAAACCATATAACACTTCTCAAGAGCCCAACAGAATTTTTCTCTAAAACTCACACTTTTCTGTTTTTTTTCACTCTATTTAATTCTACACAGTCCATCTAGATTTTACTTACAATCTTAATATTAAGTAAAAATTTATTTTTTAATCTCCAGTGTTAAAATAATTATATTTACAGGAAGCTACTAAACTTCAGGAAAGAGGCCATGCACCAAGGGCCCCTCCACCACTACCCCCCATGGCAATACCTAGTGTGAAGCAAGGAATCAGTAGTCTGAAATTGGCATATTCCACCCACAGTGCCCTCATCTATATATGTATGTGGGGTGTAGATTACTGTGTAAAACTCACCAAGCATTTGTAAGCTCCACCACAGCCAATGGTCTCTATTAGCACATTCCGATTCTTCAGGATAAAGTATTTTCCATAGTACCTCTACCACCACACACACACACACACACACACACACACACACACACACACACACTCAGTTCCCAAGGACCATCTTAATACATACTACCACCTCATACTTGTCTTATGTATTTAATCATTGGTTCATTATTATAAATGTGTTAAAATTACTCCTGATCACTCAGAAACACTTGCATTTCTTAAGCTCTCTGCCTTCTCTGGGTTACTATAATCTTAAACATAACAGAAAGAGAAGATACATTCTAAATAAGTGACTGGATTTTATGTAGAGTCTGACATTCTAATGTCATATGAATTTGCACATGAGTGTATTTGAGGCAGTTCACTGGCTATAATTAAGACTCCCTGTTTGCATTAGTGGCATTTGAAAGCCAAGACCCTGTATTAAGGCACAAAACTGTAATCCCAATACTTGGGAGGTAAAGGCAGGATAATCTGGAGTTCAAGGCCAGCCTCTGCTACATAACCAGTTCAAGCCAGCCTGTTTTACATGGGAATCGTCTCAAAGTAGTTAATCAAAATAAATGGCTTTCCACTCATGCTCCACTTTTAAATACAGCATTTCAGTTCATAGTCAGCGTTCCAATCATTCTGGTTTTTTATTTTGTTTGTTTTGATTTTGGTTATTGGGGGGATTTGTTTCAGGTTTTGATAGAAAGGTTACTTTCCTTCCTATTGTCATAGAGCATATGATGATGGGGATGCCATGGCAGCAGGGGACAGCTGCTCACATTGTGTCCCTAGGCACAGAAAAGATGAATGCTGGCACTCCATCACATTTCTCTATTTTATTTAGTCCAGAAACTCAGCCAGTGGGCTGGTGCTGCCCACATTGAGGGTGTGCCTTCACACCTCAGCACCCATCTGAGGAACCACCTTCTAGCCTGTGTCTGCTATTGCTGAGTTTACTTCCAGCCTTCCTTATTTGTGAAATGAAAGTAATAACCACTACACTTTGGAAACCAGGAAACCTGTTTGTTTGTTTGTTTGTTTGTTTGTTTGTTTATAAAGTCTTTATGTGTAGTTCAGTATTTCACCCTTTACTAGTTTATCATCACAAAACTCTCAACAGGTCTTGGGTTTTTTGTTGTTGTTGTTTGGTTTGGTTATTTGTTTGTTTTTTCAGAGAAAGGTGAGGAATTTCATGCCCATGCCCAGAAAACTGAATAAATTGACCAGAGGAGGGTTGGTGATCATTGCCCACAATGAAACCAAAAACTCAAAACCACATACCTGTGCTTAGAAGGCTTCACTGGTGATCAAGACGAAGGCTTGGCTGTCCAAATGTCCTGGCTCCTTTTAGAGATTACGTGGTGGTGGGGGGGGGGGGACACTGGGTCAGCCCAGAGTTTTCAGGTCTTCATGCTTGGATGTCTTTAGTTTTCTGCTCCTTTCTATATCACTTTATAGATGTGGGGCCTAATTATTATCTCAGTCTCCTGAACCACCTGCACCCTCTGAGTAATAATGGCTTGGATTGGGCACCAGCTGTGGCCAGGGCAGAGTAAATACCCACTTGTTACTATAGCTCACAGTGAACCTGCAAAAGTCTACAGACATTTGCTTTGTTTTTTGAAGAGCCTTCTTCAGACAGAACTAATTCACTGCCCCCCACTGAGAAATATGGAAAGGAACAAAGCATTCAGTATAGAAGAGAATGCTTCTGTTTCTTTGAAGTTCTTTAATCTCTTTACAGAAAAGATAACGTATGAAAGGGCTTTGTAACTGAATACTCTATTATCATCATTGATTTCTAACCTCTCTTCTCTATTCCATTCACTGGAGCTCTTAGCCCAAGTCTTAAACACTTTTATTTTTAATGTTGGTATGTGCTGCATTGTTCCTAAGGTTAATTTTTTTTATTATACCATTGAATTTTAACACCATTTGCTTATTGCTTTTAACCATTGAGGCAGAAGTTAAAACTTTTAATTGGAAATTAAAGTATCATAACAAGAAGAATCTTTAACATATCAGCCCTCTTGTGCATGAAGTGTGTCGAGGTCAGGCATATGAGTCTTGGCGTGGCTAGGCTGGAGGAGTGAGACTTTGGCAATGGATCCACAGAGAAAGAAAGGTGTGTGAGTGGAATATGAAAATGGCTGGGAGACCTCGGCTGCTTTCCTAGACCTGGTGGCTTAGTCATCTTAAGACAATAAAGCCCTGGAGTGGGTAAGGAACTAGTCATAGCATGAAGCCAAGAGAAGAGAAGGTCAGTACAGTAAGATCCAGTGTGCATGGACCTGGCCATTGCCTGGGGCTGGTGCTAGCCTTTCCAGAATTGTTAGAGTCACAGGAACTGACTCCATCACTGAAGAGCACAGTCACACAATTGAAAGTTATTTGGCTCAGTGATTTCCTGATTTATTATAGGTACATGTAGGAGAAAGCATCAGTTAACATATTACAGAACTGCAAATGGGAGCTCTTGGCAGCACTTATTACCCAGCTGCTGCTTAGTGCAATGTAATAAACTTTACTTTTTATTTAAAAAATTATAAATATGTGTATATATATTTATAATGTGTATATATATATATATATATATATATATATATAGTTCCATACACATTACTTATCTAAAAGTGAAAATGGCTAGTTTTGTACCAAATGTTTTCTATAAATTTTGTTAAATAATATGTGCAAATCTATATATCAAATTTACATATACTCAAGAATAATTCTCATGTAATGTGAAATTCTAATTTATCTGATAGAATAGAAATTACAGTTGGTTAAATATAGACTCTGTGTTTTCAAGAGTTCTGATCAAGATAATTGTCAAGTTTGAATCTTGATAATTAATTGTAAATTTTTAACAGAAAAAAGGCATCGGTTATCAAAGCAGATGATGCTGGCTTTCTGTCTTTTCGTTTTATAGTCAAGCTTTCTCGTTAAGTTACTTTTTTCTATTTAAAATGGTCACATCATGTTCTAGCAGTAATTGTAGAGGTTTGAGCTATTAGAAACTTTAACTATCAGATCCCCCCTTTCTATGACAGTTCTACCACTAGGGAAGTCAGGCTTGAGAAGACTAATTACTGCCTCCTCTTCATATCCCTGGCTACAACATTGGCATGAATCTGAGCCATGGTAGAACTCATTGGTGACACTGCTGTAACTAAAAGGCACAAAATGTAGAACTGGGTGCTGGATGATGTCAAATAGTCTTGCTGCTAGTTCAGAAGTCCCTTGGATGGTTCTAATATGAAATGCTAATTATTTGCAATGGAATGTAAATAAGGTGGCACTAAGTCCTATTTGCAGTGACTAATAAAAGCTGTTGTTCTGTAATCACTGAGATACAGAGCAGCAGGGCAATTCATTAGGAAAACCATAGCTGACAAGCAGCTAATGCTCGCCAGTCTGGACCGTCCCCCTTGCTTCTGTTTCTTTCCTTCTGTTGATAATGATACGTCTCATATGGAAGCATATAACAAGGATAGAAAGAAGCTAGCAGCGAGGGTAGCCAGGCTGTGTCGAATATGTAGACCCTGCCTTCTTTTACTTTTCTTTGCCTCTGAAAAACAACTGCCATATTAGGCTGTTTGAAAGTACAGCGTTTGTCTAGTCAGCAAATTGCCAGTCTGGGGATTTTTTTTTCATGTTCTCTCTCCAGACTTGAGCAAAACTTATCTATGATGAAGATTATTTTGCTTTCAGTGTTGTATTATCTTTCCAGGTTTAGCCACCTTTTCACTCTGCACACTTTAGCAGGAGAATGCCTTTAACAAATACAAAACACTAAATTGCTTGGTACTACTCTCCCCGAGTATTACAGAGTACATGCTTTGGTAAATAAAAGTTGAAATTCCAGAATAGCTTTTCTGCTTTGGGACGTTCATTCATCACAGCATCAACAGTGGAAGCGCTGCTCCTGCTCTAAATGTGTATAGCCAAATCTGTAGCTTATAGAAGTGTTCAAGTCAACACTGTCCTTACTCCTAGTCCCCAAAGATGCAAATCCACAAAAGCTAACTTGAGCCTGTACCTTATCACAAGTGTGACTTTCACTGACTATGACAACCCAAGGGCAGATCTTTTGATGACTTATGACCCATTTAAAGGTATTTTATATGAATTGCTTCTCTGTAAAGGATAAAGTAGAATTTTAAGATTCAGTACTGTGACTGGTAGCCCAGGGCAGAGGGAAACAGAGCTGGTTATAGAGTGCCAAAATCCAGCAAGTCTGGGCATGAATCTGGACTCAGAGAAATAAGCCCAAGAATCAATGAGATTCTGAGGCCAGTAAGAGCTTGTGGCCTTTAGATTCCCCATTGCTTTTAATCCCCTCAATCACTCTCACTAAACATGGTCCTTCTGTATGAACATTGTAACGTCACCCCATTAGTATGAGGTTCTGAAAAGGGAACACACTACCCACTGTACAACTTAGAAATGAAGGACACTCCTGAAGTGCCATTTTCCAAACACAATGAATAACTTTTGGGGTAAATGTGTCACATATGAGGACACCTAACTTAACAGTTATATGTTCTTTATCTGAAGTTCAAACTTTAGCTGCTTCATTTTTCCTTTTGATTTTGCTAAATCTGGCAGTACCACCTACAGTCTGCAGGGAAACTTTATTAGAATATCATGGAGGTCTATGCTATCATGAGTACCAGCTTAAGTAGAGGCAGAAATGCCAGTGTGATTTTTAAAAGACCCTTTAGATGATACCCAAACAGAAGTAGCTTTTATTGCTACACTTGAATATTTCAAATGAGTAGGTGTTGGTGTGAAAAGTGCATAATACCCACACAGACCATTCGGACATGGACATGCACAGTCTAGTTTAAGTTTCCAAATTAACTAATGACATAATATTCTATGGAAAGTTAGTGGGCTTCATGTCAAGAGTGGATGCAGCACACTGCATGAACCTGATAGTGCATCTACTAGGACCGGTCTTCCGACTCTCTGAAGGTTAATTTAGTTCTCATCCCCATTTGTACATGGAGTTTAAATATTAGATGTTATTCTGCAAGTGGCAATGCTGAGAATCTGGATACTCACTATGTTTACATTATAGTTAATGTGGGACTCGTAATCCTGAAACGTATCCTAGTATCACCAAAGACACATCTTCATTCATAGGCAGAAACAGCAGAGGTAGCCCTCTGAGTTGGCTGGCTTTGCTCTGAGCTGTGGCAAAATTTGTGGAATAAACAAACGAGGAAAGATGGATTTTGTTCCTAATGTCCTGGGTATCAGTGCAGTTAGTGGCTGCATGTGCTTGGGCAGGACATTGTGGCTGAAGGAACTTGTTGATGCAGTGTTTCACTTCCCAGTAGGTAGCTGGCAGCTGGGGATGTATGGGAAAACACACAGAAAGGCAAGGGCATGCCTCTGTGAAGATCTTCCTTCACAGACCCTGCCTCTGCCTCCCACCAATGCCTTCATATTGTCAACTCATCAAAAAATTAATCCACTGGTTGGCAGAGCCTGTCTTATCTCAGTATCTATGGAAATCCTCTCATATAAACACCCAGTAGTGTGCTTTAATAATCTTCCAAGTTTTTCTCAGTCTAGTTAACAGCTAGGATGAACCATCATGTGCTCCTCACACTAGGAAATACTCTGGTATACCCTTCCCAGTCAATCTTAGAGTCTGCACTGCCCTTCCTTCCCACTGCAAGATATAAAATTGATATCTTAGAAATGTGTGTAAGTGCTGATATACTGCATAGGTCAAGGTTCTTCTACAAAGACCAAGATCTAGAATAAGCAGAAAAAATTATAAGACCATATTAAATAGATTTAATTACAATGCTAAGGACTGGCAGTGAGATTGAAATTTAATAAGCTATAGCCAACACTATAATATAAGCAACCAAAGCCACTGTATCTTCTTCTGCTACAGAAAAATAGCCAGCTAAATTGCCCATCTGCTTGCCAAAATCTCAGCGCCATTCCTTGACATGAAGTACTCCTGATGAGAAAGCTACTACTCTTATAGCTAACTACAGCACTGTGTGTACCTGTAGCGTACCATTGCCCCATTTCTCAGAGTCCTCTCAAAACTAATATCTAGGTATGGGATATTCTGTTGATGCTATGAGAGAAAAATCCCTTCTAAACACCATAAACAAAAACATGGCCTTTTCTTTGCTTCTCCAATCTTGACAAGTTTGAGACTTCAACAAAATCACATCCAAACTGCAGGAGAGTTCTGGTGTGTTTTCGGTGTTCTGGCAACTACAGTAGTGGGTTTCAATTGGACATTTGAGTGTCTATCATAGCCAGGATATACTACCATGTTCTCAAGTAATAATCGATTTTTATTAATTTGTCTGTACCTAGTGGAAGGGAAAAGTTGATGAAGCTTATATTGTGAGGACCTCAGATGTGTTTGGTTTTGCTTTGTTTTGTTCTGTTTGTTTTGTTGTGTTGTGTTGTGTTGTAGAATGTTCCCTGAAGACCTTCAAGTTAGATCATTATCTTTTCCTTCTATAGACATATATCAATTCTTAAAGAATGACAAGCTATTTTCAGGATTTGAGTTCCTAAGGATCTTGAATGCAGAACTTTTGGCAGGGGTAGTATATGTCTTATAAACAGAATTATAGGAGCAATATTGTATCAACTATAAAAGCTTCTGCATGAAGTTGTAACTTGATTTTAAGGTTAAGAAAAAGTTTGCATTGCTTTTGCTTCCATGTAGAACCTGACTACTAGAAGCAAAGCAGTTGGTGGCCTTTTTGACTTATTGACAGTATCTTTTGCCTTACAGAAGCTTTGCAATTTTATGAGGTTCCATTTGTTGATTCTCGATCTTACAGGGCGCTCACAGTCATCTATTAGATGGAACACAGGGCCCTAATAAAGGAGCTAGAGAAAGTACACATGGAGCTAAAGGGGTCTGCTCCTCTATAGGAGGATCAACAATATGAACTAACCAGTACCCCCCAGAGCTTGTGTCTCTAGCTGCATGTGTAACAGAGGATGACCTAGTCAGCCATTAATGGGAGGAGAAGCCCTTGGTCTTGGGAAGATCATATGCCCCAGTACAGGGGAATGCCAGGGCCAGGAAGCTAGAGTGGGTGAGTTGGGGAGCTGGGCGCGGGGAGGGTGTAGGGAATTTTCGGGATAGCATTTGAAATGTAAATGAAAAAAATAATAAAAAAGAATTTGCTGCATTAAAAAGAAGAAGCAAAGCAGTCGCCGACATGAGCATCAGTTTCATGGTGCTGATTTCAGAACTCCTGATGTCTGCCTTAATTCTCTTTGCTCTGATCCTGTACACACAGTAAGCCACCCACTAGAACTGCCATGACCTTGTGCATGTTGACTTTGAAGTGTTGATGCCAGCAGAAGCATACTCAAACCCACTACAAACTATGGTGATCCTTTCCCAATGTCATCATCCTTGTTTCGTAAGACAATTGTAAAGTAAAGGGTTCCTTGGGAAAGTGGGATAGAATTAGTGGCACTCTGGCAGCATTTGTAATGTCTTTACATGAATTTTCCCCCGGTGAGATCTGTGTGCATACAACATGGGGAAACCCACATCATCAGTTCACCTGCTTCTCATACAGATGCACAGATGTTAGCAAGTGACTCAAGAGAAGCCTGAGTTAGCGGCTTGAGCACCTCTCGTATTACTTGAGGAATCCTTATTGTGTAAAAGTCACAGCACAATAAATGTCATAAAAATCATCTTTATTCATCAAAACAACATTTATTACCAAGATGGGAAAAATGAAACTGACAAAGTGAGTCACACATTTCTATCCACCTTTTGAAGGGTCCATATATTTGTTTAGTAAAATGGCCTCCATTGCAAATTTCATTTGAGCTATTCTAATCAAATTTTCCCATAAGTTTGTTATAATTGTTAACAATCCCTTAGGGAAAAGGAGCTTGTGTTTTTAATAGAACAAAGCTATGGTCTCATAGTAAATATGTAAAACATAAACCAAAGTTGTTGATATATGTAGTGTGGACAAACATTTTTATGGAAGTTTCCAGTATGAAGATTTAGTCGTGTATGTATCTAGTAAGATATATGCTTCCAGACAGCTAATTAAATATAATATTACATTAAAAAAGAGAAATGAATGGGAACTTCCCACAGTGTGTCTTCCATACTCTACACAATGCTTATGTTCTATGGATTGGATTTGGCTTGTGCCTCAACAATCCATAGGTGGGAAACTTGATTCAGAGGTTAATGCCTGATGGATGGTGGTATGCCCCCAACACACACAAACACACTCTCTCTCTCTCTCTCTCTCTCTCTCTCTCTCTCTCTCTCTCTCTCTCTCTCTCTCTCTCAACCTGCTATCTAAAGATGTGATGTCTCCATGCCTCTCCCTTCCTTTCGCTGCACTCTGCCCTTCTCCCTCTCCCTTCTCTCCTCTCCTGTTCCTACCAGTGTTAAGACATTTGCAATGTGATCCCGCAGGCACCCCAGAGCCAATGTGATGCTCTGTGGATGTGCAGGGTACCAAAGAGTGGGACAATAAACTTTTAAAGAACCAGCCCCTGGTATGTTTAACTTTTACTTAAGAAATATTATATATGTTGCTCAGCTGTGAAGGGGAAAATGAGATAGAGGACAGAAACATAAATGGTTTGTACTGTTTGCTTACTAATTCGAATAACTGCCAATCATCTCTTCAGAAATTCGAATGTTATTCCCTAAAATCTTCCTCATTAATTTTATAAATAACTAAAACACACAAAGAGACAAGGTCTATGCAGTGGTGATGTGTATTATTTACTTAACCAGCATTTGCAAGAACCAGCCACATGCAGAACACTTAACTAGACACACTGGTTATAACAGCTGTTTTTAATTTGGGGTAGGTATATTTTTTTGAACTTTGATTAATAAATACACAGAGGGATCACAGTTGAATTTTTTGATAAAAAGCAAAATCTAGGGGAAGTCTTTCTTTCCCTATTTGTTTTTGATCTTCCAGTTTGTCCTACCCTACAATAATCTATAGAATTAGAGTCAAAAGATGTGTAAGGGAAAACTCACATCACATTTAGAGTCTTTAAGTATAGAAATGTATAGGCATTCAGCCTGTGTGATAATATTCAACAATGTCTTCATGTACACATACACACACACACACACACACTTTGCTTTCTTCTGTTATAAACCATTTTACTACCATAATAGAATAGCACAGAAAGAGTAATTTATATGAGACCAAATTATTTTGCTCATACTTCTATAGGATGAAAGTCTAAAATCAAGATATGACAAACCATGGACAGGAGAGCACTCTCAAAGGAGGTCGCCTAACCTATAGCTAACATACTCCCACAAAAAGGACATTGCCTAATGGTTCCACCTTCATGAGTAGTCACGGCTTAGGTACCTGGCCCATTGTCACTGTTGCATGGAGACCATGATTTGAGCACATGAGTTGTTGCAAGGAGGGGGCCTTTAAACCACAAAACTGTCATTGCTCTTCAACTTCGAATTCTAAACCTGCCTCCAGGTTCCTGGTGGCTACTGGAGTGCCACCATCTGTCATTTATGAATTTACTGAGAAGAAACAAGGCTAAATGACCCGAAAGGCATGGCTCTTTAAAGACAAAGCCATCACAAGAAAGGGATACCCTGACTGCACCAGCCATGTGGCCTGCAGTGCAATCACCAGGAACAACAGCCGCCAATGGCAAGCTTCATTTATTTCACTGTTTTCCCAGAAACATGGCATGGGCTGCATGAATCCAAGAATCCATTCTTCATTAAATCACAGTATTTTATTTGTTAACTAAAACTACCTTGAAATAGAACTAATATTAAGGACATTAAGGACTTGGTTTGATAGCCATCTTCCCAAAGTAAAGATGCAGCTCTTTATTTCGTGTGCTTTAACTCAGCTCAAGTCATGTGAGGACATTTTTCCTACTTCACTAATATACTGTTTTTCAAGGAAAGCATCTTATTTTATGGCTTAATTTCAATGGGAAAAAATATTCTGAAAAGAAACCATTGTGTAGTGTGTCACAAGAAAAAGGGCAATCTCCTAGTTTTTATGCTAAAGGGAAGTGTGAATGCTTTTTCAAAAGATGCATTTTCTTATCAGAGGCAGACCATGAGCTAAATGTCAAGGAAAGAAATAAACCATCAGTCGTCATTACCTCTGCTTATTTCTGGGCTGTATTACTAATACATTTTCTTTTAAGTTACCAGTGAATTCATGTGGGGGTTGGGGGAGGACTTAAAGCTGACACTGTTGTTAAAATACCCAAATGTGAAGTAGCTATTGCTTCTTACACAAGCCTAACTAAAATATACAGAGAGTTACTTTCTAATCTTTATGATGATTGAAAACAAGCTCAAAATATTACTCCTAGAACACAGCCAACTAAAAGCATTTATCAAATAAGGGTGAGTCGTCGTCCTTCTTCTTCTCCTTCTTCTTCTTCTTCTTCTCCTTCTTCTTCTTCTTCTCCTTCTCCTTCTCCTTCTCCTTCTCCTTCTCCTTCTCCTTCTCCTTCTCCTTCTTCTTCTTCTGCTGCTGCTGCTGCTGCTTTAAAAGTACTTTTGCTCTCTCTCACCTGTCTTTTTCAAAATCCTCCCATTGAAAAGGTCTCAATTACACCTATGGATAGTACATTTATTCATATTAGATTATTTACGCGTATTTCTAAGATATGTTATTAGAAGGCACTACAGTGTCTTTAAATGAATGTTATGTGGATGGGAATCAATGGCAGCCATAGTCTGCATGTATAGGCAGAGGAAAGGAAAAGGGAAGGGTTTCAAGCCAGAACCAGCTTAGTAGAAACTTTAATTCAGTGGTTCTCAACCTTCGTAGTATTGCAACCTTGCAAATAAAGTTCCTCATGTTGTGGTGACCCCACCCATAAAATTATTTTGTTACTACTTTATAACTGTCATTTTGCTAGTGTTATGAATCATAATGTAAATCTCTGATAAGCAGGATATATGATCTTTGACTCCTCTGGTGGTCACAACCCACATTTTGAGAATAGCTGCTCTAGTTAGAAGTTATTTTCTAAAGAGAGGGAAAGCATGGAGGTGGGTGAGTGGGTGGGTGGGCTGGATCTGTGGGGATTTGGGGGAGAGAAAACTATTCAAAATATATTGCATGAAAAGATTATATGTATATATGTGTATATAATATGAATGATTAATATTCATATGATATGAATGATTATTTCAATACTCCTCATCTTTTGCAGGTGTATTTGAAGGGAATAGAGGGAGGGGGCAAATGATGAAGTTATATTGTAATCCCAAACTATGAAGTGATTAAAAATATAGATTTTAAAATACAAAGTATATGTAAGTAGATTGCATTTTGTTGAATTAAAGATGTTTATAGTTCTTAGAAGAAAATTTAAAAGTCAAATGTCAGCTTACTCTTAACCATCATTAATGGATGTGAGAAGTGGTGGCCGTAGTGGTGGTATTGATGATGAAGGTCGTGCTGGTGGTGGCAGCAGCGGCAGTTATGTAAATAGCAGAGTCACTGAGGCCATGGGAAGGTTATACAAGTTATTGACTGTGGCAGTTGTTAGGTAATGATAGTATATTACACACACAAAAAGGCTCTTCCCTGCTTTGCTGAGTAGAGTTGTGGAAAAGAAAGTTCCTCAGAGCTTCAAGGACTGTCCAGTACAAAGGCGTCTTTAAATTAAGTTAAGCTCCATTGTTAGGAAACAAATCACTGTGAGTACTTAAACTTGGACCTTGGAGACTGTGTTTTATGAGTTCAACATTGAATTACTTTCACAGTTCAAGAATACTGACAAAGAGACTTAAGTGTACAACAGTTATCTAACTATTTCAGAAAATCAGTTTAGGAGTAGCATGTTTATGTTAAAATCCGAAAGCAATGCTCAGCATATATCCTGTAAAGAACAAACTAAACCTCACTTCTTGGCCCGGGTACACTATGTTCATTCAGTTACTTTCTCCAAGTGGTTTTATTTTTTTGAGGGAATAAAACGGATTTCAAAGTATAACCTTATTCAGTAATAAATTGTCTTACTTTAAAACTTTTACACAGAAGTTAGAGCTTGGTATCAAAAATGAAAAATCTCTTGGCTTTAATGTTTTTATTTACTTGTTCTTTTGAATAGCTTTTGTGGAAAAAATATGAGAAAAAGATAGTAAAGCCTTAAGCAATTAATATAATAGCCAGCATCCATTAAGCCTGTAGTTTACTGGCCCAAGACTATGCTAAGATATTTACATATGTTACCACCCTTAACTAATAACAACAATTATGGAATAGAAGCCAGTGTTTTCGTTGTGGAAATGGAACTAAGCCTTTAACCCTCATCTCACATACACGATGAACCACTCTGTTGCCAGAACTCTGTTTTTGCCGACTAATTATAAGAAATTAATTTCCTCTCCCTGATCACTTTAGCAGTAAGTGATTTGGATCACCATTTTATTAATATTCTTAATGTCTTCCTATATTATAATTTTCTAAACCTCGTGCCTTTTTCAACTAGCAAGGGTGGTGATTTTGGTTTGGTCTGTATATTGTTTGGATTTGAGTTACTGTCTGAATTTTTGAGACATTCTCACTGCAGAGCTAAGCCTGGCTCCTGATTTCTTTTTTGGTTTTCTTTTTTTTTAAATTGGGTATTGGCTTTATTTACATTTCAAATGTTATCCCCTTTCCTGGCTTCCCTCCCTCCAGGAAACACCCTATCCTATCCTCCCTCCCCCTATTTCTCTGAGGGTGTTCTTCCACCCACCCACCAACCCACTCCCACCTCCCTGCCCTTAATTCCCCTATACTGGGACATCTATCAAGCCTTCATAGTACTAAGGACCTCTCCTCCCATTGATGGATGACAAGACCATCCTCTGCTACATATGCAGCTGGAGCCATGTGTACTCTTTGTTGATGGCTTAGTCTTTAGAAGCTTACTCTTTAGGAGTCTTTAGGGGTCTGTTTGTTGGATATTGTTGTTCTTCCTATGGGGTTGCAAACCCCTTCAACTCCTTCAGTTCTTTGTCTAACTCCCCTATTGAGGACCCCACACTCAGTCCAATGATTGGCTTCGAGCATCCACCTCTGTATTTGTAAGACTCTAGCAGGGCCTCTCAAGAGACAGCCATATCAGGCTCATTTCAGCATACACTTCTTGGCATCCACAATAGTATCTGGGTTTGGTAACTTATCTATATATGGGATGAGTCCCCAGGTGGGACAGTCTCTGGGTGGTTTTACTTCAGTCTCTGCTCAACACTTTATCTCCATATTTGCTCCAGTGAGTATTTTGTTCTCCTTCTAAGAAACACTGAAGCACCCACACTTTGATCTTCCTTCTTCTTGAGCTTCATGTGGTCTGTAAATTGGATCCTGGTTATTTAGAGCTTTGGGGCTAATATCCACTTATCAGTGTGTTCTTTTGCATTTGGGTTACCTCACTCAGGATGATATTTTCTAGTTCTATCCATTTACCTAAGAATTTCATGAATTCATCGTTTTTAATAGCTGAGTAGTACTCCATTATGTAAATGTACCACATTTTCTGTGTCCATTCCTCTCTTGAGGGACATCTGGGTTCTTTCCAGCTCCTGGCTATTATAAATAAGGCTGCTATGAACATAGTGGAGCATGTGCCCTTATTACAAGTTGGAGCATCTTCTGGGTATGTGCCAGTAGGGGTATTGCTGGGTCCTTAGTACAATGTTTTCTGAGGAACTACCAAACTGATTTCCAGGGTGGTTATACCAGCTTGCAATCCCACCAGCAATGGAGGAGAGTTGCTCTTTATCCGTATCCTTGCCAACATCTGTTGTCACCTGTTTGTCTAAGTGATCTCAATTCATCCCTACATATCAGAAAAACAGGGAATCTGTATTTGCATCCTGAACAAGTAGGATGGTAAATTTGGGAGGTGGTACTACTAGACAGTGGGAAGATTATACTTCCCTGATAACAACCAGAGAGGGATTCTGGGGGCAGAGAAATATGATTTAGTATGTAGAAGGCATTGCCGCCACCGCACTGCTGCCTTGTAACGCGCCAGCCCTTTTCTCTAAGCTGATGCCTGACTTTGCAAAGCTGTAAAATCCGCTGCTTTGGTTAGCTACTCTGCATCTCCAGCACATTGTTTCTCACATGTGCACAGTGTATATGAAACAGAAGGATCTTGTGTTTGCACTTGATCATCCCTATGCTGCCACACTGTATATATGCAAAACCTCCAATACCCTGGCAAGAGAATTCTGAACTCCAAACACGTATTGTACCAATGGTTCAGATAAGGTATAGTCAACCAACCCATAATGAAATGTTTTCTATTTTAGTGTTTTCTACTTAAAAGTTGGTTATAAAAAGCTGTTTTTTATTTTAAAAAACTGATATGTACACATATTTATATAAAAAGCTGATATGTAAATATATCTTGTCATTTTTTAGCACAAATTTTCTACCTTAGTTTTCACCAATCTGTTATTTTGCAATATTGAGTTAATAAAAATAAATTCTGTTAATCATGTGATTCTACAGACATACAGGCCTGCTCCAAACTGATGCTAATGACATGTGCTTTGTTAAGCATGTGTTTACCAGGTGTATATTTGTTTCAATGCAACAAATCTGCATTTTTCTCTTAGATTTTGATGAGCTTATGTGTGTCAAGTAGTTATCTCTTGGAAATTGATGAAAATTAGACATCAAAGTTTCTGTGTTTGGTAATTGTAATTTTTAAAAAGTTTTTCTTGTCTATGAAGGATATAGTCTTCAGCATGTGGAATGTGAGTGTGTGTGTGTGTGTGTGTGTGTAAAATATTTATCGTGAAAATCGTTTTTGTACAATGTATTAGGATTACAGTTTACCTTTTTCAGCTCCTCCCAGATGATCCCCGCTTCCCCACCCACCCCAATTCACACCTTCTCTTTTAATTTGAATATAAATAAGCATATACCAATAATAATAACAACAGCAAACAAAGCAGAATAGAACTCCCCTCCCTCCCCCTCCCCCCTGCAAAAAAAGAAAACGGGGGGGGGGGGAGTCCCAAAGAACTAGCCCAGGAAACACATACAGAAAGAGTCATGTGTATTCATATACCAGAAAACCTGTACAAACAAAATCAGAAACCACAATATCTAAGCCAAAGATCTACAAGGTTGAAAGAAAAACAACAAAAAACACCCACACAAAGCATTGTGAGACCCAAAATACCAGTGGGTTTGTTTTGTATTGGCCATCTACTGACTTCAGGGCATAAGCCTTCCAATAAGTGTGGATTATGTACCTAGTGAGACTCCAATGGAGAAAAGTAATTTTTACTTTGCAAGTGGTTATCAATTGGAAATAAGTTCTGGCTTAAGAATGTGGGCTTATATCCACTTCCCCTCTCAGCACTGGAACTCCTTCTGCCCTAGACCTGTGTAAGCACTGTGCATGCTACCTTTAGTTCCTATGTGTGTCAATCTGATTGTGTTTAAAAGGCCTTTTTTTCTTTTGTCCTCCATACCCTCTGGCTATTAAAATTTTTCTTTCTCCTCTTGCACAGAGTTCCCCAAACACTAAGGTAGGGGATTTGATGGGGATTTGATGGAGACATCCCATTTAGGTCTGATGTTCTGAAGTCTTTCGTTCCCCACATGCTGTCTGGCTAGTAGCCTGTGTATTCTTCCCATCTGCTGCAGGCAGAAGCTTCTCTGAGGATGGCTGAACAAGGCACTGCTCTAGGAGTGGAACAGTATGGCATTTGGAGTCATTTTATTGCTAAATTCCTTTAGCAGACAAGTAGTGTTTCATTTTCCCCTTGCTCCCTCTCTAGTGGAGTTTCAGGTTGTTGGCCAGCCCAGCAGTATTAGGAATGGGCTCCATTCCATGGAGTGGACCTTAAATTCAATCAGATGTTATTTGGTTGGTTGTCCCCATAAGCTTCCTGCCTCTGTTGCACAAGTGTATCTTGCAGGCAGGTTATCATTATATAAAGGGTTCATAGCCAGGTTAGTGTTTCCATTTCTTCTACATGACTGTTGGGTTCAGTGCTGCCTTGACTACTCCTAACTCTACAGAAGCACCAGTGCAACAGGAGGAAGAAATACCACATTGTAACCAAATAAATCAGAAACATGTTACAATGTAGGCTTTGAAAGAGTGAAACACAGAAAGAGAACCATGGATTAGGAGCTTGACTTGGAATTAAAGTCAAGGACAAGAAGAAAAGGATATTTAGAATAAGAAAAATGCAACTGTGTTTACAAAACAGAATCAACCAGTAAAATAGGAGCAATTGGTGATCTTAGAAAGCAGTGAGGGAGGGAATGATTGGGCCATTGTCCACTCGGGGAGGAGTGGAAGCTCTGGCTCTTGCAGCTTAGGACTTTTATCTGCAGGAGTGAGGGAAGGAGAAACCTAGGGCCATAGCCATGGTTGCGGAGTATAGTTAGGGCAGTAGTGAAGGGACCAGATAGGACTTCTATTCTCAATACATTAGTAATTATTTCTTCTATTGTAGCTGAAGCATTCAATTACAGTTCTTACAAATTGTAGAGTTTCTTTAAAGCACCTTAGTAGAAACATTAAACCTTGATAGGAACTGTGTCATCAGCTCTTCTCAGTTAGAAATTTGAGGAATTTAAACTTGCCAGAAATACCAGATTTTCTACTTAAATGCCTCAGATTCTTATTGTCTTTAAAACGTCACCCAATTTTCCCTTTCCAGAACTTTATTCTGCAGTTTTCTCCTGAAGGGTTGAAACTCTGAGGAAGTCCATTTTTGTGTCTATAAGCACTCATTTTTAACTCAAGAATGCCTTGTTTTCCAGACCTTTAACTAGTTTCTAAGTCACATAGGTAGGTACAGGCCCAGTACATTTAATGTACCAAGTAATGATTACCGATTGCTGGTCACTCTGTATTCTAATTGCTTTTCTCTTCAAGGTATTCTTCTCTTGGGAAAAATTGTCCGCTATTCAATGTCTTGAGACCAAAAACATTTAAAAATGCTTGAAAACTTAAACTCAAAGCTTCGTTACACAGTTGGCTGGCTTTAATACTAAGGTCTAATCGCTTCTTTCGTGTAATGAATATGACTTCATTTGGTGTTAAAAGTCTGTTTTCGCAGACAGGTGGATATAACCATTCTCTGAAATTATTACCACAATAACTGCTAATAATATAATCATAATTACTTCCTTCAATTTCTTTGCATGTGTCATTTCTAACCAAACTATTTCCATGGAAAACATTATTATGAATGTCAATGTAGTTTTTTAGTCACTTCAATTTGAAGAAATCAATTTGTCTTTATTGTTCAGAAATGCTAAAGTAACTCATCTGAGTTATTAAAAGCAATCTAAGAATGGCTAACAGGAAGAAATAAAAGAGAAATGGAAAGGAGACAAGGAGACAGACCTTTCCTAATTGAAGCTTATTTTGTTCAGGAATCTTAAGAGAGATGGGGAGGGAGGGAAGGAAAGAGAGAAGATAGTGTAGAAAAGAATGGCTAATGGGCTATAAATACTTAAAAGTTTCTGATTTCGGATTTTGTGGTAGCTTATGCAAATTCTCACAACCTCATAAGTGTTTATTAAGACAGAGCAACTTAATCACCGGTATCTGTAGCCAGCCTTCAGTTTCATAACTGATTTTATTTTTATTCTTAAACTTTCTTTAGGCTTCCCTTCTTGGCCTAGTTCCCCTCAAGTGAAAATAAAAACTAATCCCTCAAGGGTGGATTAGTTTTTCCCTTCCTATTTTATATTGTATGTATTCTTACTTTACATTTGATAGTGAATCAAAAATTCCACAAAGGCTGAGAGACGTGCTGCGTACCTGAAACCCGAACACATAGAAGATAGCAGCAGGAAGATGAAGACTTGAGTCCAGCCTGAGCTGCGTGAAACCTGGTTTCAAACAATAAGCAAAAGTTATATAATCTATAAAGTGTTTAAACTTAATAGCTATGAAGAGTGAGGAAAAGCAGGGTTTATTATTGTGAGACCCAAAACAGAAAGGTTGAATGGAGAATAACTGTGTGTAAGGCTGTAGAAATGGCTCAACTGTTACATGCACTGGCTGCACCTCCAGAGGACCTGGGTTCCATTCTCAGCACCCACAAGCCTTCTTTTAGCTGTCATGGGCACTATACCCATGTGGCACATAAACGAATAGGAGGCAAATCACCCTGCTACACACACACACACACACACACACACACACACACACACGAAATAAAAAATAAAGGGAGCTTTTTTTAAAGAACTGCTTTTAACATTAACAAAGAAAAGCATTCTATTATAAGCTATGAAATACAAGATCTGATAAACTTGGTGTTATTTACCATAATAATTACAAATATATTTCCTTATGACTTGACTATTCTTCCCTGCATTCTTTTTGTAATCTTTCTCTTCTTCCCTTCCCCACACGTTTGCTTGCTTTCACTCTCATTTTCTATCATTCCCCCCTCCCTCTCTCTCCCTCCCCCCTCCCTCCCTCTCTTTCCCTCTCTCTCCCTCCCTCCTCTGTGTGTGTGTGTGTGTGTGTGTGTGTGTGTGTGTGTGTGTGTTTTCATGTATGAGTTTAGACATACTTGTGCCTGAGTGTGCACATGGAAGACAGAGGACAACCTTGGGTCTGCATGTTTGCCCTATATCGTGTTTGAGACAGCGCCTCTTGTTCTGGTTGCCACTCGTGCTTCTGGGGAGTCTCCTGTGCCCGTCCACCTTCTCACTTGAGCACTAGGATTTCAGCTGTATACTTCATTTGACTTTACATATTCTAGGGGTTAAATTCAGATCCTGACACAGAAAATGCTGCCTACTGAACTGTTCCTAGACTTCTGTGTATTCTTTAGTTAGTATCTCTCATTCCGTTATACATACTCTGAAAACTATGCATTCTGCCACGGAAATAGTGTTTTTCTGGAAAACACACTAAAATATATATTTTCATATGTAGAACATTGAAAGTAACCTGAAATTGCCTTCAGAATAAGCCTACCAAGCAGCTAATATCCCACTCACTCAGTTACCCCTCCTTGACTTGAAATAATTTTTAGTATTTTTATCAAATCATCGTAAAGATCTCATGATTATATCTCAAGTTACATCAACTTTTGAAGAGAAACTATTCAGTGCTGTGAGAATAGATGCTGAAGGACAAGGATGTTCCAGAAAAGGAGTAATCCTTTTAGCAGATTCAGAGAAAGAAACCCGAGAGAGCAGGAGTAGCCCCTCCCTTAGACCTCATTTGTTAATGAACCTGAGTGTGTTCATTCCTTAATGCCCAACCCTTAACACGGAAGACCACCTAGAAAACTGCAGAAGAATCAATCTCCATCTTGGGTGTGAGACGCAGAAGACAAACCTGTTTTTATTTAAAAATTGCATTTATTAAGGTTTTTCTTTTCTTGCCAGTTATTCAGTGCAATGAATATTCTTTCTATATATTTTTTGTGAAAGCCAGGCCTTCACTACTTCTAGAAGTAACATTCTCAGGAAGGAACATGATAAACTAAATAAATAAAATACATGGTGTTCTAGATGATTAAAGGGTGCTAAAAGATTCTTATGTCTCTAAAGGGGGTGGAATTGATGGGAGATCAGCTTTCCTGCCAAGAACAACTAGAATGCTAGACAAAACAAATAATCATCTCATGGTTTGGAAGCAAGAAGGAGAAAGAAAATGAAGTTTTAATGGCATTGCAGCCACCAGATCCTGTGTATGAAATCTGGTCTGGCTGCAGATTAAAAAGAAACTCACCAAGTTTGGACAGTTATGCAAGGCTTCCCTGCTAAAACAGGAGACTTAAGGACCCAAGCATCAACTTGAGTTTACTCTCAGTGAATTGATAATAAATAGCCTGCCAGACCATTAATGGAAAGCCCCAGAGAACTGTGCCATAGGAAATGGCACAGATTAAAGAAGCCTGCGTCCTATAAAAGCTGTGGTTTAGCCCAGAGTTAACCCATTCTCTGCTCAAATTAAAATGTTGCCACTGGCCCTTTATTCTGGAAGAGAAAGTTGAATCCTCTGATGGAAGAATTATCATGTCCTTTCTTGGTATATGAGTCAACATTATAGATAGATGGATAGACATACAGACATGATTTCAATTCAAAATTATGAGGCATGCCAAAAGTTAGGACATATGAACATAATATATAAACACTCATATACATAAGAAATGGGTATATAGATAGATGCTCAAGATACTGGCACTATTAACTAAGGGCTGACATGAAAATATTCCAAAAAACAAAAGAAAAGAAAGATAAAATACATGAAAGACAGGATGTTGCACCAGAGAACTAGAATCCATTAAGGGAAGCTAGTGGAAACTAATAAAATGGGAGTGTAGGGTCTGAAAACTAAAGGTCACTAATGAGAAAAGTGGCAGGCACTTCAACCAGCAAAGGGCTGTGGTGACATGGAACATCATTAGCAGCTATCTAGCCAGAAGTACAAAGAGAGAAGGTACAAAGGGGAACAATGAGTATACGTGAGATGTAGCAGAAAGGCTTAGTATGGTCATGTCCAAGAGTTACAGGATGCAACAGTTATGTGCCTTAAACAGATGAAACTAACTGTAATGGCTTTATTAAACTCAATGTATCTAAAGCATTATTTCAGCTTGTAAATAAGAGCAAAGCTATTATCAACCTGGTTCTTTCCTTTCTTTTATTCAGTCTTCCAAATCAGTGTGCATTTTGTATCTTTTTTTTTTTTTTTAAGATTTTATTTATTTATTTATTTATTATATGTAAGTACACTGTAGCTATCTTCAGACACTCCAGAAGAGGGCGTCAGGTCAGGTCTTGTTACGGGTGGTTGTGAGCCACCATGTGGTTGCTGGGATTTGAACTCTGGACCTTCCGAAGAGCAGTCGGGTGCTCTTACCCACTGAGCCATCTCACCAGCCCGCATTTTGTATCTTATGGTGTGCAGTTATACCACCATGCTTGAAAACTGAGATGTATGTAAGAGAACTACAGAAGGAAAAGAGAGGGGGTGGCTCCGTTTATAAAGCACTTACTGTGTAAATGTGATGATACCAACTCAGGCTCTTAGCAAGCAAGTACAAAGCCAAGAGTGGTGGTGCAGTCTAGCTGGGCATCAGCTCTATTCGCTGAGCCTAATTCAGAAAGAAGGAGATAGGAAACAAATGAAAGACACCTGACTTCAACTTCAGGCCTCCATATGCACTCACGTCTTCACACACGTTTGCTCACAAATGGATATGAGATACAAATATCACAGGCAAGTAAAGAAAAACGGAAGAAGGAAGACCTATTTTTTGAAGACCAATAATAAAGCAAGAGTGTGCCAAACACTGGGGGTGGGGAGGAGCATGAGAGCTCACAAAGGTTTAGGTGGTGAGGTGAGGAAAGACCTTTTTTGCAAGTTCAGTTTTTGTTAGCTTGACACAAACCCAGAAGATGGGATCACAACTGAGGAATTTCCTCCATTACATTGTCCTGTGAGCCTGTCTGTCAGACATGGTTTACTATTAATTGATGTAAGAGAGTTCAGCCTACTGTGGGCAGTACTGCTCCTGAGCAGTGGGCCTGGACTGTAGAAGAAAGGTGGCTGAGCAAGTCCGTAGGCAGGTTTCCTCAGTGATCTTGGCTTCAGTTCCTGCCTCGAGGTGCCTGCCTGGAGTTTCTGTCCTGGCTTACCCTAATGATGAATTAGAAATTGGAAACCAAATAAGCCCTTTCTCCCCTTGAAGATGGAAACCTGAAACAGAAATGCTGGTTTGTAGTACAGAATTATGAGGGGAATAGTAAATTTAGGGAAAGAACCTCTGTGTGTGTGTGTGTGTGTGTGTGTGTGTGTGTGTGTGTGTGTGTGTGTGTGTCGCGCACACACACACACACACACACACACACACACGCAGTGATGCACATAGGGAGTTTAGAAGACAACTTTCACATGTCTCTTCTCTTCTTCCCTTTACTGAAGCAGGACCTCTCTTGATTCTGCCAGTGCTTATGTGAGCTTCAGCTCTTGTCGTTGCTTTTCTCCCCAGTGCCCCCCAGAAGTGCTGGGATTAGAAGGGCACACCAATGTATCTGGTGTTCTTTTCTAAATGCAGGTTCTAGATACTGAATTCAGATTATCAGGCTTCTGCCATAAGTGATTTTGTCCACTGATCTATCTTACAATCCCAATTTAGAGTTTCACCTTATAGCACAAGCTGGCTTGTAACTGAAACTTGTGAAGATCCTCCTGCCTCTACAAAAAAAAAAAAAAAAAAAAAAAAATCCAGTGTCAGAATTATCGGCATGCAATACCGCCCTGAGCAGAAGAGCCTCCCACCCTTGCTTCCCCTGTGTTATTAGCATAAAACAGCTTAAATAGCAACACTAACTACAAATGTAATATCAAGCAAGATCAATACAATAACTTATTTCTAAATATTTTACATGTGTTTTCTTCTTTAAACATTAAAAATAACCACACTCATGTACTTTTAGTGACAAGTACTTGAGTATTTGTGCCACTGTATGTTGGGCAATAAGGAAGTAGCTTTATTCATGTGGCAAATGAAGATCTCGAAAGTGGGGATGCAAAGGCATTGTATATCCTGTTTCTGTTCACAGTGTGAAAAGCACAGTTCCCATAGCCAGGTTTGAGAAAAATAAATAGAAAATCCTCATTCTTTGAGGTTGGATGAGCGTTTGATCACGGTAAAAGAACTGTCTTAGAGAAGGAAAACAAACGATGAGGAGAAAAGGTTGAGAAGTTTAAGGACTAGGTTTCTTCAGGGATTGACATTAGCTCTAGGCTTACTTAACACTTCTACAAATAATCTGGAGAAAGGCAGGACTCTGTCAAATATCAGAGGGCTTAGAGAACGCTAAACTTTCTAGTAGGAAAGAATAAATTGGTGAGTGTCCGCAGGGAAGGTCTTGCAGTTCTGTGCAGGCCAGCAGAGAATGCCTGTTAGAGAGGGCAGCAGGGGAAGGGAGAGGGAGGTAGACCTATACTCATGGGACTTCAAAGCAGTGGCTTTTAAACATTTTAAATGATATACAGATCTCTAAGAGTTTAACATTCTGAGCTCTTTTCCTAGGAAGTGTGCTTATAAGCCCCACAGTAGGAACCACACTTCAGAGTGGTCTCAAATTGCAAATAAAAATTCTAACTACCTATGTCATGTTCCTCTGTGTGTTCATTTAGTAAAAAGCAAATATTGAGTACTAGCTATAATCTTGGGCCAATGTTAGCTACTGGGGAAATACAGAGAGACCAAGACAAACATGACCTCTGACTTTGAAGCTGACCTAGACCAAATTGGGGGAAAGATAACCAAGCATTCACTCTGTGATGGGGTACCTGTTCTAGTTCCCATCCTAAGGAGTTAGGAATGTCTCTGAAGGCTACCCACCTATTCCAGCTACAGCTAGAAAGGAAGAGGGTCATAGATGTCTGTAAGGAGACATGTAACAGATGACAGTACAGATGATGTTCAGTTAAATCACAAAAAAAGGCAGACACAGTATTCCATGCTATAGTTCAAACATTTACTTTATGTGGGTTAGGTATACATCAGGATAGGTATAGTGGAACTGGAAGAAAGCAACCAGATTGAACACTCAAAGAAGAATATCTTCTAAATGTATGACATTTTAGCCTTGCAGATGGAAGCTCAGAGAACACTTTATAAATTTTACATATATACATATTACTATATATGTCAATATACAAAGAATCAGTTTTGTGAGTAAAGTTCTATTTATCGTATTTCAGATACTGAAAAACAAATACAAAGACAAATACCTTTGAAATTTGATCTAACCAACTCACTTTTTTACCAAGTAAATAAATTTTTGAGCAAATTATATTAATTATGGTACTGGTAAGTGTTATTTGGATGTTTATTAGGAGTTTCTAAGATACTTAAATTTAGGAATATTAAAATAATCTTATAATAAACATTTATTGTTACTTTAGCAAAAATGACCAAGTAGTTTTTTTCAGCTGTGATGGATAAGTAAGGCTTTCTCTCATAGAAGGCAAATCCTGGAATATCTGTACTTTAACATGATAGCAGTTCATTTCTCTCTAATGTGTACACATGCACATGTATGCATACTTACAAGAATAAGATATATAACCATATCATATATACATATATACATATACATATAAATACATACATATATAATTGTGGCCAAATGAAAGAACATGTGTATTACTTGAGGGCCCTCTAACAGGGTAAATTCCATCAGGGAAAGATTTGACTACCATTATCACCAAGGTTTCTGGCTGAGTAATTGCTGGGTAAAAGAAAAGAGGATAATTAGGTGTTATATTGTAGTATGATGAGCTATTATTAGAATTACTATTCCTTCCCCATGATAAAAATAATGAGATAAATCAGAAGATGATGGCGCCACTAATTAAAACAGTGGAAGGAAAGGAAAGAAGAGGAGTGGTTTTTTTCTTGTGAGAAAGAAAGCATGTATACTCAAATATGAGGAATTTGAAGAATACATGCAGATAAGTAAATAAGTAAGTAAAAAACACATGAGTTTTTAAGGTTTGACCTTGAGGTCAGAATCTCAATGTTGAAGCCATAGGAAGTGCTGAGCCCTCAGGAAGTAGCCACACTCAGGGCTACCAGAGACTTTGTGGTTGGAAGATCTTGAACATCATAGGAGCAAATGGATGCACAGTGCTACTCTAGAGCTGTCCAAAGTCCAGAAGGAAGTTTGGAGGAAACACATTTGCTCACTCTAACCTGCCGACTCACAGAAAGCCCATGTTTGCTATAATTCGGCTCTAGTTCTCATGATTCCAGCTGGCTTTGGGTCACAAACCACCTCTGACACTGTTCAAAGATCCTGGAGCAAATACAGCCATAAAACAGTGAATTACTGAAATTACTTCCAGAAGAAGGGAAAAATGAAGACCTGACATTGCTCAGAACAGCTTCGAAAAGGAGTATGATGTGGGGAAGTCTATCCACCATCATCTTTATTGATCAGTGTGGAATCAACAGCTCTCACTTTCTTTGGATCCCTCAAGTAGAGCAAATCTGGGAGCATGTTTCACTTACACTGTGCAAATTTAAGCAAGCCCTGCCTCCCATCTGTTCAGAGCACAGTTAGGGTATATCTGATTGGCTGATTCTTCTCTAAAGCCCTCAATGGAATTAGAGACCTAGGAGGCCAAATGTTTGTCACCTCCTGGTCACATTGCTGCCATTCTCACCCCGGCTTCCTCTTCAGCCACTACTCTTAGATCACATGGTGATATGTGCATATTCATTCTATCCAGTCCCTCAAATCTCTGCTTCCTCATCACTTGAGAAGACAGCCTTGGGCTTAGCCATTTTAAAAATTTCTCCCGCAACCTTCAGCACTGTTGCCCTGTCTATTTCACCTTAATAAACAGCCCCTTCTAAGGGATTATATCTTTACGGTAGTTGGCCTGTGGGAACTGCCTCCTGCTATTTTCCCATCATCTGAGCTTCATGACACAAGGACCTTACCAGTGTTTGTTTTCCTAGGACTGCGCTTGATTTATACAGAGATCAACAGCTACAAATGAATGAATAGGTATTAAAGATTGACCCTAAGGAATCACCTTTTTATACAGCACACTTTCATACACACACACACACACACACACACACACACACACACACACAAATGATAGGGCATATAATATTAAAAATCTGTACAAAATCAGAACGATTTTTCCATTTAGCATCAGTGAACCCCTGAAAAGCTTATAGATAGCACTATGCCATACCATCTGTACTGGCTAGTATTGTGTCAACTTGACACAAGCTGGAGTTATCACAGAGAAAGGAGCTTCAGTTGAGGAAATGCCTCCATGAGATCCAGCTGTAAGGCACTTTCTCAATTAGTGATCAAGGGGGAGGGCCCCTTGTGGGAGGTGCTATCCCTGGGCTGGTAGTCTTGGATTCTATAAGAGAGCAGGCTGAGCAAGCCAGGAGAAGCAAGCCAGTAAAGAACATCCCTCCATGGCCTCTGCATCAGCTCCTGCTTCCTGATCTGCTTGAGTTCCAGTCCTGACTTACTTTGGTGATGAACAGCAACATGGAAGTGTAAGCTGAATAAACCCTTTCCTCCCCAACTTGCTTCTTGGTCATGATGTTTTGTCCAGGAATAGAAACCCTGACTAAGACACCATCCTAAGTGTTTTAGGCCTTATTGATTCTTACCATATGATATTTCTTCTAGGTATGGAAAATTGTTAAATTGCTAAACTAATAGAAGATAATAATAATGTTTATCTCCTGTATCTCTGTGGCAGAAGTGTAGATTACTGTGTTATTTCTTTTCTACATAAATATAGTTACTGTACTACTTTCCACATTCATTTTGAATCTTTCTGCTTCTCTCATGGCTCTCTAATATTTGCACAACCAAGAATTTTAAAAGTTAGGTGCAAGATTTTTCCTGGTTTTTGTTATCTTTTGTAATGTTTAATATCATCTTTATAGTCGAGATCTTCCAGCAGTACCAGTGTTCAGGTGGAACAGCTCAACAGGGAAGGTTCACTGTTGCTACATTCATTCATTCACTCATTCATTCACTCTTTGTGGACAGCAGAATCGTTTCCTTTTCCAGAGTGGCTTCATGTTACCCCCGTGATAAGCCCACAGTTTACCACAGAGAGCCACAGACTGTAAACTGTATGAGACTCTGAAACCCTGTATTGAGCCCAGAGTGTAACTGTAATCAGAAAACTGATTACTTAAATTTCCCAACGATGCACTTTATAAAGGTCAGTGTAATAACTTGAAGAGAGAAAAATAAAAAAGGCATAAATATATTGATAAGTATTGGTAAGCAAGACAGATTTGAAAAGTTTTGAAACAAAGTAAGCTTTATGTGCATATTTGGGCATATGTATTTTGTTGAACTGCATATTTTATTCTTTCCAATATATAGCTGACTATTAGAGTTTAAAATAATTTTTAACTAAAAGATTCAGAAACACCATTTGTCCCTGAACAAAATTTTAGAAATAAGTAACCACTTCTTTCATGCACATTTTGTATTTTTAAATGGAAGCCTGCATGTCCAGAATCTCTACCCCTCTTTTTGAACATCAAAACCAAGCAGCACAAAGAAACAGTAATCAATAATAGTATGAATTCCAGGTTGTTTTGAGTTGAAGTGAACACCTGCTATTTACTTATTTGGGAGCCATTTTTTATGACTACGTAGAAGGGAACACCCAACTTCAGCCCTTAGGCCCCATATTGTTTGGCAAGCCTCAGTCAGACATGGCAGTCAATGACACTGAAGGGGCTGATTCTTGGATCTGAATTTAATTCTCCATTTATTACCTGTTACCAGGTAGGTTGGAGACCAAAGGGTACCTCAGCATCCTGGTAGCTATGGTGACTGGTGCCCATGGTTGATGTTAAGATTTAAATTTTAATACTGGTGTCCATATATGAATCCCATGCCCCCTTTTATAAATCCTCCCTTCACTCACATCCATCTTAACATCATTCTGTGAAGCAGTTTGAGATCAAATTTTAGCCAAACAAATGACAAAGAGGTTTTAAACAGCTACCACAAGTCCATAAAGAGGGATCGCTTAATTCATTTCAGATACTACTACGTTTATTTTTATTTTAAAATAATTAATATAAAATTACAAATTGATGGTTTTTCTGAAAATGGAAACTAATTTCAGGAAATAAAATGAGGTGTTTGGATTTTTATTAATGGTTTATATAAAATTGGGAGCCTACTTAATCACACGAGAATAGGGAAAACAATGTACTGTAGAAAAATTTCAATTTAGCATTATAGAGATTACTTTAGCACAACACTCTGCCTGCACTACTGTATAAAAACACTCCTAACTGTGCATCAATTTTCACAGCCATTTAGTAGATTAGAAGGCAATTGTAAACAGTGTAGAGCCCACATTAACTCCTGTCAGCATCCTGCCTTTTGCTCAGTTATGGATTTGTTTGAAATAACAGTGAGATCCAAGGTGATTGCATCGACATCACAGATCATATCATAAATACAAATGAAGCCAACGTAATGGGATGCGTAGCCCTGTATAGCAAGCAGGCGTCCTCCCTCTCATGGTAACAGGTCTATACCACAAGGAAGCATGCTGCTCTCTCTAGGAATTAACTCCACATGTTCTCATGTGGCAATCATAACAACTGACAGGTTTTCAGATTGCCTTAAATTTTATATTCTAATATTGAACCATTAATAACCACCTGTTCTTTAATGTTCAAAAATAAATCTAGATAATATGAAATCCATTGAGCTATTTTAAAGTGATTATTAATTTTAATAACATGCCTTTTGATTTTTAGTAGATTATCTTGATTGATAGCTGCCTAAAAGCATAGCATGGTAGCACCTATCTCATCTCTGTTGAAAACAGTGAAAGTAATTGAGAGCAGCTAGCAGGTAAATTCTATTGAATGAGAGATTTCTCCTATTCAAGTTTCTTCTGTAGAGAACTAGGAAGCTGCAGATGTCCTCTGTTGAGAAGATGAGAGTGTATATCTGAGTTTGTTTTGAGTGGTGGCTCTGGTATTTTTAATGCTAACAACATTGAAAGGTTTGGGTAGTAGAACAAAGAAATTCTGCAAAGACCTTTTTTATACTATTACATTAGAAGAACGGGTACCAGTGCATATCTTTTTAATTGCTAGCCTCAGCTGCAATTGTCATTCTTCCTTAGATAAGGGTCATTTCATTTTACTACTTAGTGTCCTTTGTGGGAAAATATTTAGCACTGTAAAACCTTGCAGTACTGATTCATTACGTATATCATAACCTTCAGAAAGAGTCTACCTTTCGGAGTTCACCATGGGAATTTAGTTTGGTTGTGTGTAAGTGGCTCACCAGCGGATCATTACCTGACTGCTCCTTGCAGCTGCTTTCAGTCCTAGCTTTCTTGTGTGTAGGTGAAGCCAACTAGAGAAACTAATGCTAGTGAGTCGGTTTGTTTGTTTGTTTGTTTGTTTGCATGTATTCTACTGTGCTTTGTACCTTACATACAGTGTAGCATCTTAATACATCTTCCTCTTTTCTTATAAACATCGGCCTTTTAATTGGCAAAATCCCATTATACATGGTGCTGGGGTTTATAAAGACATAAGTTTGTATCATACCCTGACCAGATTCGTCCCCACATACTCACCCTTCCGCCTTTCTCTTTACCCATCCCCACATGTCTCTGTACCATACTTGTTCTATTTTTTTTTGCCTTATATATCACATAGCTATTTTTTCATATATATGGGTTGTGTATCTACATAAAAATTGGAGGGCTGGGGAAATAATTTCATGAATGAATCACTTGACCCATGAGTTAGAAACCTGTGGTTCTCTGTTATTTCCTAACCATTTCCAAATTTCAGATCCTACATTAAGGTTTTAATCCATTTGAATTAATTTGTATATAGAATAAAAAAAAGATTTAATTCCTTCCTGCTACATGTGAATATCTCATTTTCCCAGCGCAATTTGTTGAAGAAACTCTTTTCTCCAATATATACTTTGGCTTTCTCTGTCAAACATCAAGTGACTACAGTCATCTGGGGGTCATCTTTTCCCTTGTCTTCTGTGTGTATGCATGTGTATATGTCAGCAGTACCTTACTATGTTTACTACTACAGCACTGTAGTATATCCTGAAATCAGGGACTGTGACACCTGCAGCACTTTCCCCCTTATTTGGTATGTGAGTTTATTTCTGGGTCTTCAATTCTATTCCATTGATCAGCCTCTCTGCTTCTGCACTGATACCATGCAGTTTTGACCACTATTGCTCTGTAATACAGCTGGAGGTCAGGGATGGAGATTTCCCCCAGAAATTCTTTTATGGTTAAGAATTGTTTTGGCTATTCTCAGTGTCTTACTTAGGTTTTACTGCTGTGAACAGACACCATGACCAAGGTCCTTATAAGGACAACATTTAATTGGGGTTGGCTTACAGATTCAGAGGATCCATTATTATCAAGGCAGGAACATAGGTACATTCAGGCAGACATGGTACTGGGGGAGCTGAGAGTTCTATATCTTCATCTGAAGACTGCTAGGAGAATACTGACTTCCAGAGAGCTAGGAAGTCAGAGAGTCTCAAAGCCTACACCCACAGGGCTATACTTTCTAATAGTGCCACTCCATGGGCTGAGCATATACAAACCATCACATTGGGTTTTTTGTTTTTCTATATAAAGTTGAAAATTGCTCTTTCGATATTTGTAAAAATAAAAAAAATAAAAAAATAAACTGTGTTTGAATTTTGATGGGGATTGCATGAATCTGTAGGTTGCTTTTGGTAAGATGGCCATTTTCACTATGTTAGTCCTTGAGCATGGGAGACCTTTCCATCTTCTGAGGTCTTCTTTGAGTGATATGTACAAAAGCTATTGATTACATGTGGTGGCTTTGTATCCTACCACTCTGCTAAAGACTATCAATTCTAAGACTTGGCTAGTAGAGTCTTTAGAGGTGCTTGATAGACAGACTCATATCTACAAGAGTGATTTGCCTTTCTTTCCTATTTGGGTCCCTTTTCTTTCTCTTAATGTGCTAGCTAAGACTTCAGTAAGGATGAAGACCATGAATAGATACCCTTGTTGTAAACTCAACTTTAGTGGCAATGTCCTCTATGTTTGTCATATGCTTTGCCATGTTTAAGTATGTGCTTTCTATCCTGCTTTCCCTGGGACATAATCATAAAGGGATGATTAACTTTATCAGAGGTTTCATGTGGGGTTTTGAGTATGAGTGTGTGTGTATCATCAGTGAGCATGGGATTTCTGTCCTTAAGTCTATGGAAGTGATAATGGCATATGTTGAACCATCCCAGCATCCCTTGAATGAAGCCCACTTGGTAATAGTACATGATCTTTTGAATGTGTTGCTTAATTGTATTTACAAATGTCTTGAGATTGTTACAGTTATGTTCATCATACAGCATACTTTTTAGCTTGTATCCTTCTACAGTTATAACAACAATGTAATGTGACTTGATCAAATGCATTTTAATGAACATAAAGGAGTAGTGCTCTTTTACATTCTGTTACAGAAGGGTTGCTTTCTGGGGTTTGGGGAAGCTGCTGTTTTATGTTTTATTGGTTCTTTCTGAATTTCACATCATGCACCTCAATCCCACTCACCTTCCTGCCCCCCTTGTATCCCCTCTCCACCTTGACAACCTCTCCCACAAAAATCTTGTGGGAGCTATAGTGTGTCACAGTGTGTCCCTTTTTCTACACTTTGCTTGCAACTGTTCATCACAATGAGTCATTGGTCTGGTTCAAGGACTCTGGCTTCTGCTACACTATCAATACTGGAACCTCACTGGGACTCCTTGAATGTCATGTTGTTGCCCAGTGTCTTGGAGATCCTGTAGTTTTGGATCTGTAGGACTGGGCCCTTCATACACTCCAGCAGTTCTTTAAAGGGGTAGACATTGGGATAGGTCAACTCAAAGCCCTGCATCTGTGCCTAAGAGGTTTTAGCTTTTAACAGTCTTGTAAAATTTAGCAGTATTCTATCAGAGTCTGAACATTTTTAGGAAGAATATTTGTTACTGCTTCAATCATATTGTTTTAGACCTAAGTTGCTTATATCTTATTGGTTTACTTCTGAAAGATCTTACATGTCTAGAAATTTGTCCATTTCTTATAGTGTTTTTTTCTAATTTATCCAAATGTGGTTTTCAAAGTATGCGTTAATGACACTCTGAACTTCTTTGACGCCTATTACAAATTTCATTCATTTACTTAGTGTTCTTTTCATTTTCATTTCATTAATTCTTGCACTGATCTTCATTTTTTTCTGTCTACTAATTTTGCTCATGTGTTTATGATCTTGAATTATGTGCTGGGTGGTTTAACGTCATAACACAGACTAGAGTCATCTGAGAGAAAGGATCCCCAGTTAAGAAAATGCCTCTGTAAAATCAGGCTGTAAGTAAGCCTCTGGAGCATGTTCTAAATTGATGGTTGATGGGGAGGATGTGGCCCACTGTGAGTGGTGAAATACCTGGACTGTGGTCCTGGGTTTTATAAGAAAGCAGGCTGAGCAAGCCATGAGAAGCAAGCCAGTAAGCAGCACCCCTCCATGGCCTGTATACGTGCCACTGTCTCTGGGTTCCTGTACTGTTTGAGTTCCTGTTCTAACTCCCATCAATGATGAACAGTGATGTGCAAGTTTAAGACAAATCCTTTCCTTTTCCGTTTGCTTTTGCTCATACTATTTAATCATTGTAGTAACTAATCAAAACAGCCAGGCGGTAGTGGCACACGCCTTTAATCCCAGCACTTGGGAGGCAGAGGCAAGCGGATTTCTGAGTTCGAGGCCAGCCTGGTCTACAGAATGAGTTACAGGACAGCCAGGGCTACACAGAGAAACCCTGCCTCAAAAAAAAAAAAAAAAAAAAAAAAAGACTAACCAAAACAGAGATGTATCCATAAACTGTTTACTGGAAGTGCATAGGATTTATTCTTACATTTACTTAATTGTGTGTGAACATACGTGTGCCATCCACCTTTGAAAAGTCAGAGGGAAACCTTTAGGACTTAAAGGAGTCCGTTTTTTCCATCCACTCTTATTCCAGAGTCAGATTCAGGTTATCTTGGTAGCATGTGGGTTAATCAGTGAGCCACCCTGCCCTCCATATCTTGTTTGTTTGTTTTTCTTTTGCTTTTTTTTTTTTTAATGTAGGCATTTTTACCTCTAAACTTAGTTCCTGACTAGCTTGAGTTACATTCCATTGGTTCTAGTAGGTTCAAGATTTTGCTTTTTTTTTTTTTAATGTAGGCATTTTTACCTCTAAACTTAGTTCCTGACTAGCTTGAGTTACATTCCATTGGTTCTAGTAGGTTCAAGAAGGTTTTTGGGGGGTTGGTGTTGTTTGTTTGTTTTGTTTTGGTAACTTATTCGTCATTCAGTAGTAAATTTTTAAGTTTCCAGTGTCGGTCCTTTAGTTTCTCTTCTTGTTATTGCTTGATTTATTTCATTGTGGTCGTAGTTATACAAAAAAAAAAAAAAATTCAGTTGTCTTTTACTCATTAAGACTTGCTCTGTGTCCTAATAATCTGTCTATTTTAGAAAAGCTAAAAAGCATACACATGGGCTGGCCCGAGGCTCCCTGCACATATGCAGCAGAGGGCTGCCATGTCTGGCCTCAGTGGGTGAGAATGAGCCTAATCCTGCAAAGACTTGATGCACCAAGATTGAAGGATACCAGATGGGTGTTACCCTCTCAGGATCAAAGGGGAGGGAGGAAGGAGAGCAGAACTCTCCTAGTGGGGACCAGGAGGAGTGCAGCATTTGGGGATGTCAGTTAATTAATTATTTAATTATGATGCATATATTATTTGTCCATGGTTTTCTTCATACCACTTTTAGTATGAAGTATATTTTGATGTATGTAAATAAATAATATTAAATTTAAAAGTTCCATGGACTGTTGAGAAAAATGTGTATTTTACAGAGTTTCCATGGAATAATCTAAGGATATTAAGTTCATTTGTTCTATAACGTCATTTGCCACTGAATTTTGAAGGGTGTCGGTGTGACCTGTCTATTGTCAAGGGCAGGGTACTCAAATCATCTACTACTCGTGTTGAGGTCTGTCTGAATCTTTGCACACAGTAGTGGGATATTTTGGTTTTGCTTTTGACTCTGGTCTCTTATGAAGTTGGGTATGCCAGTGTTCAGTGAATATATGTCCCATGTGCTTGGAATATCTATTATGTCCTTTCACTCCATGCATATATAAGCCTCCATGCAAATAGATTGGTATTAGTTTTTAATTCAGTCTGCTAATCTTTGCCTTTTGACAAACGATGGAGATAGTTGAGATTCTTAATTATTACACACGTGTGTGTGTGTGTGTGTGTGTGTGTGTGTGTGTCTCGCTTTATTGTTTTTTTGTACTTTTCCATTCCTCATTTGCCTAGTTACTTTTCTAGTGTGCCAGATTCTTTGCTGTGGCCTCACAGCCGTGTTTAGCTTTCTTATCAGTATATATGACTCCTTCAAGTACCTCTAATTATCTATCCATCAAGTAGCTTCCATGCTGGCTTAGTGGTCATGTCTTCTTTTATCTTGTGTTTATCATAGAAAGATTTTCTTTCTCCTGCAATTAAGAAGGATGGCCTTGATGAATTTTGTAATCTTGTCAGCATTTATTATCTTTCAAAACTTGGAATACATTTTTTAATTCCATCTTAGCTTTTAGTGTCCTTCTTTTAAAACTCTATGTGGGTTTGCCTCACTATATATTATGTGATTTTTCTTTGTTGCAACTTTCAATATTCCTTCTTTGTTCTTTGTTCTTAGTATATATAATAACTATAATGTATGTAGAGAATTTCTCTTCTAATCATGTCTGTTTGACATTCTCAATCTCTCCTAATCTGATTTTTTTTCTTTTTTTTTTGGGGGGGGGGGGTGTGTGTGTGTGTTATTTTGGGGGGGGGGGGGTGGGGACATGAATGATATATTTATTTGCATTCTTTTACATGCAGCCGTTCACTTCAAAACCATTTTCTGAAGATGCTATCATTCATGCATTGTGTATGTCTATTCCCTTTGTCAAAATTCTGGTGTTCATAGGTATAGCAATGAACATTGTGTTATATTCATATAAAACCTGTTGCCTTTAGCAATGGAATCTAATTAAAGACCCAGAAATAAATTCACAACCCATGGTTTTTTTTTTTTTCTTTTTGTATTTACTTATTGTCTCTTCTCTGCCCCTCCTACTCCTATTCTTTGATTTATTTATTTATTTATTTATTTACTTATTTTTGTTGTTGTTGTTGTTGTTGATACATAGTCTCATTGTGTAGTCCCAGCTAGCCAGAAATTTACTATATACACTAGGAAGACCTTTAACTCACATTTGAGTTGGAATTTGAAGTTTTGCTTTTGTTTCACCAAATTCAACTTTAGGGAATTTTATTTCCTGAATTGTTTATTTGTTTTTTTTTAGTTTGTTTGCAGCTGTAGGGACCATATAATTTGGAAGCAAGTGTGCTAGCACTGAACTCTCCATCTCCTTCCGTAGATTTAGAAAACTATCTTTTTGTGTGTTTGCTGACTATATTTTCTATGCTTCAATGTGTACGTCTCCTTTCTCCGTGCATTTAGTTCACACACTTGGCATTTTCATGATGTTCCATGGGTGTCATGGGTTTTGCTTGTTCCCTTGCTCGGTCATTCTCTCGATCGCTTGCTTGTTTTAAGCTAGAGTCATCTCCCATTGTTTTCTGGGAACCTCTGTCTGTTGAGCCACACTGTTTTGAAAGTGCCTTCTCTAAGTGTAGAGAAGAGAGCATGGTTTCAGCACTGCCCCCTTCTTCTAGTGTAGCTGTTATGCAGGGCCTGTTGCTGTCTCTCTGTATCCACCCCCCCCATCTTAATATTATTTGCTATTCTTTGTCAGCATAGAGTATAAATTATCCAAGGTGTGTCTGCTTTCCTCTGTGATTACCCCATTCTGTGGTTCCACTCACACTAGGAGAATTTTGTTTAAGGCTGGTCGTTTAGAACAAACTGTACACCCTCTCTTGTTCAGTTTGCCTGTTTTCCTTCTTTTCTTTCTCTACTACTGAAACTGGTGTTTAGCCTCTGTTCCCCACATTGCAGGTCAGTTGGCCCACTTTCTAGTAATCAGTGCTTTTACTCCTTCCAAATTCTAGCAACCCAAGTGCTGTCTGCCATCTTCCACAATCCTTTAAACATTTAAGGACAGGGTCACCTGAATCTGGCCTTATAGTAGAGGCTTTCAACAGCTCACGTGTTCTGGGAGAGGATAGAAATTTAGCATTAGTCCACCAGCTTTCTCGTCCCCGCTCTGTCCATCGTTGGAGTTCCAGTGTGGGAAATGGCGCCAAGAGCAATGTGGTACCCAGGTTGGGGGCAAAGTCCTGTATGTGTGCCTTTGCGTAAATACATCAGAACTGTCAGTCTCATTCCTTTGTTCCTAAAAGTAGGTAAGCTTAGTGGCCTCATTATATCTGCAGGAATCTAGGTTTTCAAGTACAATGTAGCTGACTAGTAACCCACAGAATATATTCACTGGAAGCCATGGCTGAGGTTCAAAGTTAGAGATGATTAGTGTATTCATTTTTATCGACTGTAGCACTTTATGATGCTTATGGAAATATTCTTAGTAAATTATTCAATCAAATAAATTTTGCATGAGGGTTTTACTAACAAGTCTAAAAAATTATTTTCAACTAAATTCAGTCAGACAGATGGATTTTGTTCTCCAGGTGGCTGTGTGTTTTCTGCTTGATAACCTATTTGGCAGCACTGTTTTGAACCTGTGAATATTTATACTTCAGGTCCTTTCAATAATTAAGAAATCCACATTCTGTACCAGATGTTTCTGATGACTAAACAACTTTGTTCCGTTCCAGAACTATAACACTTTTTTAAACTTTGCTTTTGTTTTCAGTAATGTTTTCCCAAGAATAAAGAACAGAGCAAGCATTTCCTGAAGTCACATGGTCACTGTGAAGCTACGGCTAATTTACTTTATTAAGCAGAAATGTAGACATCCCTGGAGCCTTATTTATTTTAGCCATTGAGGATTTTAAAAGCAATAAAAATTAGCTAGTTTACAATGCTTTCTGCTACTTTTCTCACATTGTTAAAGAACTTAAGAAACAAATTGGACTTTGGAAACTACACAGTTATACTGTCTGAATAAGCTATTAACTAACTTCATAAATCTTTACATTTTTCTACCAAGACATATGCTACAAATGAAAATTTATTATACCTTAATAGAAACCATACTAAAACCAAAGAAACCTCATTCACCTGTGCTTTAATAAGCCCTATCCTGGCAAGAGTTTTGGAAGAAAGAGTTATGTTCAACTCTTGAGTTTTTACCAGTTCCTGATGTATTTAACCTTGATTCCAACCATTCATAGAGCTATCCTCTTAGAATTGTTGACTTATTAAGATTAATTTAAGCCTAAAATAATATTTAATGGTCTCTCACTTGTGTCCCATTTCCATAATGGTGGGCAAATAAAGTTGGACTATTTGGTAACTTTAGTTTACATGTAGCACAACAAGAATTAATTCAGAGTTACCGACACAAAACACTTTTAAGTCACATTTCAGGGTATTCCTAAGGATTTTTTCTTTCTGGTTGCTTCAATTTTCTATATACGAGACAGATTACTGTCTCATCTGTTTAAAGAACTATTTCATGAAAATTTTACTTTTTTAAAAAATATGATTCATAAGAATCATTTACCATTCAATTAAAAATTCTAAATTGAGGTTCAGAATAGATTCTACAAGAAATAAGCCAAAATCTGGTACAGTTTTTGTGGTCATCCTGCTCTGTTATCAGATGCTTTTTAAACAAGCATTTCTATCATGTTTGCAGTCTTAAAGACATCTGGATCAAATGGGAGCAAATGAGATGGAAACTTTGTTTCAAGTAACTTTTGGATTTGGTGTGGCAACCCTCCAAATAGCCTACTGATTCACTTGTCTCTGTGAGTGGGAAAGAAGGATGGGCACTGACCTCTCTGCTCCTCAGAAGACTCACAGGCCTTATAAAGCTGTGGTATGTTCTGAGTATCACCCACCAACCTTAGAGAAGCACATCTGCTGGGCTGTCCAGCTGCCCTTCTTTTTGTGACTTCCCAGCCATTCTTTGACTGAAATTTCAGTTCTTATGTCTTAGGACCTGCTCACTCACAAGCCCCAGGGAACCCTTTCCATGTCAGTCTCAACTCTCAGCCCAAGGCCATCAGTTCTGTAAGGACCCCACCGGGGCCCTCTTGCCTTTCAGCTGGCTGAATGCTAACACTCTTTGTAATTCAGGTTTCAAATACAATTTTCTCTGAAACTTTCCTGGTAATAATTTACTAAAACCTTCCCTCTTACATGTTATAATTGCATCCTTCAATTTTCCTTCACTGCATTTACAAGTAATAATTACGTATTGGATTATTTATGTAATGCCTGCCTCTCCCAATAGAATGTAAGTTCTGTGGTTTTCAAAGTTGAAGTCAGAGGAAAGACTTTATTGTAATCAGTATTTCACACTGTTGACAGGTAAATTAGAGTTAAAATAGCTCCCAACAAGCAGTGCACAGCCTGAAACCTGAGATCAAGGAGAGGCTATGGGGCATGATACAGGAGGTACACCAGCGCGTATCAGCCTGAGAAAACAGGCAGTGGTAGGCGTCAAAGGCTGGCTTCTACGTGGAGGAAGAGTTCACTATTTCATCACATGATTCTGGGACTCTCTGTCAGCTCCTGTGAGCCTCAGTTTTCTTTGTATATGAAAGGCTCCTAAAACCCTGTGATTATTGTAAGTTTAAATGGAAAACACAGATGAACTTGGTCTGCAGGGTTCCTTGAGCTTCAGTGAACAGACTATAGTTACAAACTTTACTGGGAAGTTCAGACACATACAAGAATATAAGGATGGACAAGGAGGGAGAGGGAGGGCTGAAAGTGCATTCAGGAAGACACAGTTTACTTCAGTGATCCCTTCATCATGTCATTAACCATTGACATCTTTGATTGTTTGGTCCTACATCATCATTATTATTATTATTATTATTATTATTATTACTATTATTATTTTCTTCTCCTTCTCCTCCTTTGTCCTCGTCCTCTTCTTTTTCCTCTTCCTCTTCTTCTTCCTCTTCTCTTCCTTCTTCTCTTTCCCCTATCCCTCTCTTCCCCCTCCCCTCCTCCTCATCCTCTTTCACCCTAATTTCTGAAATTGCTTATTTAATAAGAGAAAGAAAAAAAGAAAGATATGCAAGCAATTTGTCAAAACTCTCAGGAATCACTACCCAATAATACTGAGAAAAAGTAAATTTCATGTTCTCTTAATTATGATAATTCTAAAACATGGGTGCTATAATGTCAAATTTATGTGACCTATTCTGCATTCTACATTTTAGACTTGAATTTTCAAAATCCTTTTTGAATTATATTAGAATAAGAGTATTTAGACTTAACACAGATTCTGCATAAGCTTAATGCTGAAGAGTCAGGGTTATTTCTAACTGATGTTTATGAGGGATTAGTAATCTATCCTTTTGCTTTTTTACACATACGTGGAGGAAATGCAGTCTGTATAATCCTAAACGGTATCCATAGCCATCTGATGTGACTGGATGCCTACTCACATACAAAGTTCACATGTCTGCAACTGAAATACTGTCTACCCTATGTTGCTCTCTTCCTTTCCCCAGCATTGCCACTTCTTTTCCTTGCTTAGGTTCTGTTACTTCTATACGATTTAATGAGCATTTGCCAGTATCTATGAGATGTCCATTGAACTTTCCCTCTGAATATTCCTGAATCATGTTTATTCGATTATTACTTACAGTAAAAGATTACAGTTTTGCGAATATGTAACATGTTAGCTTTACAAAAGCAATCATGTGGGAATGGCTGAAATCTTCCAATTTTTACTTTCACTTTTACTATATTTCCTAACACAGTAGATTAGACAAGCTTTTATAATCCTTGACATGGTATCATAGTTCAGACAAAGATTGCTGAAAATTGACAATTTAACCCATAATTCAGTTGAAGTAACATGCAGTTGAAATGAAGCTTCTTACTCATGTGTAGCATTTTCATATTACCTTAAGTAGATATAGCTCTTCTATTGTGTAGAAAGTATAATTAGGATAGATTATGCCTAGCGACAATGTAGGAAAACAAGACAAATGAAGTGACTGGACAGACAATTTGAGTTTCATATAAAGCAAGGCCTGTATCACTTCATCAGTCTAGAGCTGGGCCAAAAGATCCATGGGAGAGCATGAGCCTGTGCTCGGGGTGAGGGTGGGGAAATCTTATTCTAGATACCTTCTTTGGAAAATCCAACAAGTACTTAGAATAATGGAAGAGACTCTTCATGTGGGACAGCTCCTTGTACATTAGGTTATTATTATTATTATTCATCCCTCCCCCCAAAATTACTTCCTTTATTTAGATAGTGTCTAATCATATTTTGCAAGCTCACCTTCTATCTGTTCTTGGTCCCAACCTTTCTTTGAACATGCGGTTGTCCCCCTGACTCACTCTGTAAATAGCTGAGATTACTGGCCTATACAACTAAGCCTGGGTCGCTTTTTTTTTTTTTTTTTTTTTTTTTGAAACAATGATTTAAAACTCTGCCTCCATTTCCCAGAAGGCAGTGCATTCACATGAGTCTGCACCGCAGACGCCACTGCCTCTCCCTGTTTGGTAAGGCCTAGTATGCTTAAGACTAGATGTTGTTGCTTCCATAGTGAATCTTTGGGACCCAACCTGAAGTTGTCGCTTGCATAGTTAATCCCTGAGGAGACTGGACCATGTCTTCTTTGCTCCTGCATCATTTTATAAATGTCTGCGTTAGAACGTGCTCATAATTTATTTGCTTTAATAATATGCTTCTCTTTTCTAGACCTAATGCCTTGAGGTTTAAGAGCTCACTCTTATTTATGTTCCCTATCACAACCTGAGTGCCTGGCCTCTGCAAGATAGGCTTTCCATTGTTGTTACTTCAGTGTATGAATTAAACACTTGAAAATTACATGCAAGGTCTGACAGGCTGGCCTCTACTTTGAAACTGGTTGTATTCCCAAAGTTAATTTTTAAATCAGTGGTTTTGAAACTCTCACCAAGCAATTTCCCATGGAAGCAATGTTATAAATGTTATAAATGGTGGTTAGGTTCCCAGGCTAACCCCCAAGAGTCTATTTAACCCATAATGTAGCTGAAACCCTATGCAGTTGTAATGAAAAATAGCCACATACTGCACTGTTACCCGTGTGCAGTGTTTTCATTATATTAAGTAAATATAATTCTTCTATTGTGTAGAAGGTACAATTGGGGCAGATTACACCAAGCAACCAGCACTGTACCATCCCTAGGGCTAAGAGCAGCCATACTGCTGAGCCTCACAAGCTCATACATAATTTCTTTAATGTTGCTTCTCTGTCCATCTGCCTCACCACCTTCCATTGTGAATCCTTGGAAATCAACCAGAACTTGTTGTTTGCGTAGTTAATGCTTGTGACGATAATGTCCTCCTTGTGCGTGCATCAGCTTCTAAATATCTGCTTTAGAACTCGCTTCTAGTGGAGGTGGAGGAAGGTGCGGCAGCTGTACTTAATGTTTCTTCAGAGAAATAACACTTGGTGGTGTGTGTTAAAACACAATGAAACCTCCAAAGTTCTTCATAATCAGGGAGTGCATCATGACATAGAGGAGCGGTAAATTATATTACCCTGAAGTAAGAGCACTTCATGGAGGCAAAATTTAGAAATTTCGGAGTAGAGATTTGAACCTCATTTGGCTAACACCAGTGCTGCAAGCTGAGCTGCACAGAGCGGCCTTCCTCGTTCAGAGGCCACTCTAGCGAGTGGAACTTGGTCTCTCTGCCTCACTTTTCTCCTGGATCAAAGGATACCTGGCAGGCTAATGGCATTTTGTTTCCTTTCCTCTAAATCCCATATTTACCATTTGTTTTAGCAGAGAGGGAATTCTTGTGGCATCAGAACTGTGCTAGAGGGGTTATGATGGTCACTTTTCTAAAATGAGATGTATCAAATACCTCATATGTACATCATACCTGTTTTGACAGTATTTGTTTTCATTCCAGGCTGTTGGATCTGCTTAAAATCAATTTGGTCCCTAGTGTCTGCCTTTAAACTCTGCATAACAGCTAACTTCCATCATATATGTCTGCATTCAGATCTTCTTCATGACTTGCCTTAGAACTTTCATTTGATTCTGATGCAGCAAATATATGCTCCGACAAACGGTCTAATCAAATTGTATTTCCTATTAGGAGCCATCTGTTGGCCGACGACTTTTCTGTTGGTTTTTCATTATTTTTATTGCTATTCATTTTACTGTGTTCATGTGTTTACCACACTTCCTGCTCATCCTGTTTTTCTCTGTGCCATCCTTCCGTCCTGCCTCTCCTGGGTGAGGGAGGGGACAGGAGGAGATCTCAGAGAGTCCACTGTTCTCCAGAAAAGTACTTGGAGCTCAAAGCTTTGTCCCTGACCCTCTCTCCAGTCTGTCAGCCCTCTTTAGTCTCTACCCTCTTTAAGCTTCCTCAGCCGACTTTCAGAAGACTTTCCTAGAACAAAAGAAAAGAACTGCTAAGGTTCTTGAAGTCTTTGACTTCTGTAGCAAGAGACTGGCCTTGCTCTCTTCCTCAGTCATTGCTGTCCTTCTGAGGCTGTAAAAGACAAGCATCCCTCCTTCCTCTTCTAGATCACTGCTCTGCACAAAGGAGTATTTGTGTGGGACACTTCCAGCACAACCCAATACCTACAGAAATGGTAAAGTTCAGCCACCAACTTATAATACATGGTTTTCCCCTTGTCTACATATGCTCACTTGCATAAAGTGCTGCTTAGCCTGACTCAGAGTTGTCTATTAAAACGAGACCTTTCCAGCCTTTTCAGTAGCTCTCCTCTCAGGCAGAATTCCCTGCAAGCTACCTTTGACCTGGCTGTTCCACTGCTACGTCAGAGCTCAAATGAGAGCTTGCCACGGTGATGTCGACCTGCCATCTGGGCAGACCTCACTCCTCTAAAATTCTCTTCTCTGTCCTATGTGCACATTTGACAAGTCAGTAAAACTAAAACAAACTCGGCCAAAGTTCTCCTCATATCTCTGTCTGGTTCCTTTCAAACCAACCACAGCATCCAAAAGCATCCTAAATGTTTAATGGTTCCTAGCTTTGTGACTGATATATATAGGTGCTCAATAAACACATACTGATTTATTACTCAATTATGTGTGAACTTATGTTTTAGGTTGGATTTTTCAATCGATCTGGTTTTTCACCTTTTCAGTTACTGTTTTCTTTTTTGTCAGTGGTCTTAATTACCCAGTGCAGGTTTACCATCCATGGGTTAGATCTAAACAGAAGAAATGCAGAGGCATTTCTAAAGTGTTTGGGAAAGAATTTGAATAAAGTAGTTCATATTTTAAAATCGCAGATGAATGTTGTACTAGTGATTAATTGTAGCAAGCATATTTTGAAACCATTTATCTGGCTGAGCTGATGACAATAGCTCTATCCCTTGTGACCAGAGTGTCAATGGCTTCCTTCAAAATCGTCATTTGAAGTTTTTGTTTCCTCCTCCTCTTTAATCTCTCATATTATGAATAATATTTAGTTGGACTCCCAAAGCAACTGGAGGAAGAAACTCTTTGGCGTGTATTTTTGATAAAATATGAGACATTTACTTTTGTACATGCTAGTCTCAGAAGGCTTCAGTACACTCTTTTGTTCTCTGGATTCTGGTGTCAGATGTGGAAATTTATGTACTAGTATGCTTTTGGTCACTAGAAACCTCTAGGCAACACCCACATATTTAAGTTAATTTTAATATCTGTAGCATTCTATAATCTTAATTACCATAAAATAATGGCATGTGGTTGTCATGGCTATAGGCAGTTTGTTAAAGAACCTGTTACTTTGTTGTCCATTCATTCTCTAAACTTTTTATTTTATCCATATTTGCTTAGCCAGTAAGTTAGAGGGCTTTTTTTTTTTTTTTTTAATTACTCGGATCACTCTAGGCACCAAGTCCTCTCAGGTCATAATTTTGAAGAGCCAAGAGGAGGGATCTGCTTTCATCCTGGCTTCTTGCCAAAATAGTTAATATTGTACTTCCTGTGTCTTTGACTTCATAAAATCTTTCCAATAAACTTTGCTGATCACTAAGCTAATAAACCTAAAGTGAGTGTTAATTTGTGTGTACATGCATGTGCGTGTGTGCATGCATGTCCATGTGTGTGATATGTATGTGTATTTAGGACAAATGCTTATATCAGAGTTTTATCAGCTATAATTCCTTTGAAGTCAGATCTGAATTACTTCTTTCTGGTTTAAGCATGTTGGCTGATTTTCAGACTTGGATGAGTTTCACTGTAAATTGCTGTCGATGTGACTGGAGCACCCAGGAGCTGTCAGGATGGCTCAGTGATTTAACACTGGTGTCCTGCAGCTTTGCCTGTAATCAGCAGATGCTGCAGTATTACCATAAATGTTTTCCTAACTGCTTCTGTCAAAAAGAGAAAATTCTTCCTGCCCTGAGTCTGCCGCTTCTGATTAAATTCAGTTTGCCTTCTTTTGCATAATTAATGTCCCATGATGATCTCTAACCTTTTGTTTTTAATATTGCCTCACTCTTTACATGGAAGCCCAACCAAGAAAGGACAAAAAGCAATGGCTGGTACATTTGCACAGACCCCCAGCATCTCCTTGCTCTAAACTAATACTGTTATATACACAATCACTTGTTCACGATCATGAAAGGTTTGGTCTTCGCTGTTTGTCACTGCTGTATGGTGTCTGTTCTACTTCAGAATACTGTTTCTGCAACTCTTTGTGTGCAGCCCACGTTTGCCTGACACTGTGTGATGATAAGATCTGCTTTAGGCTATGCTTACCCGGTCTGTAAAGTAAACTCTTAGACATGAGCCAGGCAAAAGGCTCCCTGATCATCCACAAAGCTTTCTGTATCTCTAGCCCAAAGGAACTCGGAGATTATCTTTATTATAACAAAGTAAATGTGTATATAAGATGAATACATTAAAAACTGAAGACCCTGTTTGTCAGTTAGTATATTTTAATACATTATCTCAGTGGGAAAAGATTCTTAAGTTTATTAAATACTATTAAACCATGAAAAGCCTGAAGTGCTGCTCTACCTGTTCCTTCAGAGCACAGAATTCTTTGGCCTGACAGCCACCTGTGCACTTTACTGCTTAAATGGAGTGTGGATGCAAATAGATACAGTTGGTGGTGTTATCCTTACACTGTAAGATGTTTTTACGGAGCTATATGGCATCTCCCAGATCCTAAATAAAGCCTGCAGTTTTGAAAGAACTGCCCTGCAACCATAATTGCATGAAATTAGAGTAGTGACTTTTTCCTGTGTTTTAAAAGAAAGACCAAGTAATTGAGCTTCGTGCTTAGGGGATCATACTATATCTTCTATAAAAATTTTTAACCAGTAAATGTCTATCACATTATTTTTTATTCTTTCTATATACAAACACAGAACTTCACAAAGCTGTTCTTTTTTTTTTTTTTTTTTTTAGTTTATTCTGTTTCCTCCTGACACTCAGCCTAGCCGCCATGGCATAAAGCCCGAGTGCTACACACAGTGTGGGCATTTTCAACTTTTGGCTACTAAAGTGTTAACTTTAAATATAAGCTTGAGTTTATCACACAAAAAGAACAAAGGAGACACTTAACATCTCTGGTTTCATTTCCCCTCATATAGGTTCCATATAAAAGTGAGATTTATAATTAAAAAAGAAAAAATGCATTTCTTGACCTTCTTCATACTTATAGTAAAAATCCCTGAGCCAAATACTACTTAGGCCTTCTGTAGCTCCAGGACAGTGTTCTTTATCCACACAGCCAACAACATTGTCATCCTTCCATCCTAGTTGACGATCACTTTGTATTAACTACTTCTAGAATAGCCATGACACCCTTTGAATAGAGCAACTGTCCATCACTCAGACAATGGCAAGGTGCCACTTGAAATTGAGACTGAATTTTCATTGGTCGTGCTATTTCCCACAGTTGTTACAAGAGTAATCCACATAGCTTCAGGGACTCAATTTTCTTGTTGGTCACCACCTCTGAGGAGGATTCACCTGGCACTAAATAGGCTGCTGTGTCCACACCTGTATTTAGAAAGTAGCAAAATTAGAGAAACATCTGGAACTTGCAAGAATCAGAACCAAAGACTACAGTTTACTCAAACCAGAGATTTCACTGGATCATTTTTTTTATCAGTTTCTTTCATTTCTAATTTATTCATGAATATAATGTGTTCATCACCCCCCCCCCATAAAGGAAGGAAGGATAAGGAGGGAGGGAGGGAGGGAGGGAGGACGGGCCACAAACGTGTCTCACTCAAGATATTTGAAGGTGAGAATGGGAACTGTACCTCTAAGACAGAGTCTCCTTCCCTCTACAGGCCCCCCAGAAAACTTCTTTGGGTTTTTTGTTTTTTTTTTTTTTTGCCTAAATAATTCTAGACCCTCGAAATTTTTAAGCTTGATATTTCTGTAAGTGTGCTTTATCAGGAAGCTGTCAGATAACTTTAAATGATGATGAACTGTAATTCATCAGCATTACAGCTGCCATTCCCACCATCTCTGTCATTCAGTTTGGATATCCACCCACCTTATTCCTATCAAATTAGCACATAAATACTTATCACAGGAGTTATCACTGCAGCTATGAATCTAATGATAATATATGGAAGCATATACCAGATTTCCAGAGGAATATTGCATTGAAAGACTTCGAAATGAAATCCCCTTCCCTCCCCCTTTTTTTTTTAAGTTTAGTACATGTAGAAATGTTTCCTGATTGAATGTTGTCAAAGAGTCGGAAGTTCTGTTTTAACTTAAAGGTACCCTTCTTTCCGAATACCTCTTGCTGTCTATTGTAACGGGTCAGAAGAAGCCCCATGTGGCCTTCAAGGCTTGCATGGAGATCCCTAGCAGCCCTTTCACATCGTGGGCGGGTGGTCTGTACTTCTCACAGAGCTTTTATGCAGGAAACCTTTGAATTACTGGATCAGGTTTTGAGGGGGTTGCTTGTTTGTGTGTTTATTTGGTTTGGTTGGTTAAGTGTTTTGTTGTTTTTAAAAACAAAAGGAGAAGTAAAAACAGAAGGGAATAAGAGAATTCTAAAGGACGCAGGAAGTGAATGGCCTAGCTGAAAGGAGATGGAAGGCCTACAGTGTCTCCTGTACTTTTACATGGAAGCTATGCTTCTGATCCAGTCACAGGTGTGCAGTCTGCAGCTCAGCAGATGAGCAAGAGGAAGTGGTTTTTTGGTTCTCTTTCATGTAAAACCAAAGCACAAACAAATCAATAAGCAGAGCGCTTGATAAATGAAAAGGTTGTTCCAAGGCAGTAAGCTCAGTTAAAACCAAATCTGTGTATGCAGCAGGGGGTGAGATAAAGCTAGCCTTGTCTCCAGGGAAAGACTTTCAATTTGCAGAAGGAGATTCTCAGGGCCCTCTGAACCTGGAGACTCAGAAACAAGTCAATCCCTGCGTCAAACCAAGAACTCTGTCCCCGTCTCACAAAGAATAGCTAAACTCCTGGTCTTGTTGGTTTGTTTGTTTGTTTGTTTGTGTTGTTGCTGCTGCTGTTGTTGTTTTGGTTTTCCTTGGTTTGCGGTTTTGGGTTGTTCGGTTGGTTTTTCTGTACCATAGTGATGTTAGCCTCATGTAGTCTGTGAAAAATACTGGGAGATGTAATGGAAGGCTCTTGTCATGCCAAGCACACAGAGAATACAGTCAGGGGATCAGACAGAAAGCTTCTTTCACAGAGTCTGGTAGAGAAGACATTTAAATGTATCTCATGTTTGGGATTTGTTAGGATAGAAATGCATGGGATCCTTGGGAATGAACAGAGAGCCTGTAGTTACGGAGCCTTTCTTTATGCTGCTGCGCTAAATCACCTCTCCCCTGTTCCTAGCTGTGAAGTAGGGGGGAACTGAGCCCCTCTCTCTGGAGAGAGACCGGAGGCAAACTGATAAGTTTGAGCACTCGTTTTTTTGTTTGTTTTGTTTTGATTTGATATTTACTATCTGTGTGGTACCAGCCCGGAAGAGGAAGAAGAGGACCTCATTGAGACACAGTTCTCAACCAGGTCTGGAGCTCAGAGTCAAGCCTTTGGAGCATCAACTCAGTTCATTATAGGCTCTTCCAGTAGAGTCTAGTTCATACTGTATAAGCCGGTCTAGATTTGGATATTTCATACCTGCATTTTCCCTCTCTGTTTCAGTGAAGGGTATACTAGTCCATTGTTCTCCTCAGATCCCTCTAACTACTAAACCTCACCACCCACTCCTTAGAGGCCCCTTCAGTCACCACTGACCTCTGTGATTGGCTCGGGCCTGTGCCTCTTCTTGTGAACTCTTAACACACTCATAGTACTTAAGCTTTCGGCTTTATTATTTAAGAAACGTGGAGCTTGACTTTTGTCAAAAGGAATAACATAATTTATATTTAATAAAGAGTTTTTATAAGTAGAGGCTATAATTAGAGGCACAGAGCCAAGTTTGGTGGCTCATACCTGAGAACCCTGTACTCAGGAGGCATAGACAGAGAGGATCATAGGGGCTTTGAGGCATGCTGGGTTACATAGAAAACTCCTATCTCAGAAAGGAAAAGGCAACACTTAAAGCCCTGTTCTATTCTAGTTCCTCTGTTGTTTGTTGTTTACCTTAGTACTCAGGCCATGTAGATGCAGTTAGATTGGCAGCTTGCTGGAGGCAAAGACCATGCCTCATGCCTGTTTGCTGTGCACTGTGCTCCTGACACCAGCATCAACTAGCTGTATAGGCACTGTATACTCCAGTAAATGAACAAAGGCATATTGTCCATGTTGTATTGTTAACTATAACAGAACCATAGAAACTTAGAATGAAATGGACACTTGTATTCCTAATACCACAAGAGACAAAACACAGACTCTCAATAGTGTATATTCTTGTTACCAGAGGAACATGTAGCAAGAGGTCATGAACATGAGAGAGAAATCTGGTGGCGGGTGGGAATATTGATGAGATTTTTAGAGATACTAAATTATCAGAAACAAGAAAGTCTATTGGATAAATATAGATAAAACCATTTTTATTCAGCGTTGGCTGCTAGTGAGAAAACACTGGGCTGGAGCTTTGGCATTTAAAGCAAATCAAGGCCTCTGCCATTCTCTCACTTTATTTGAAAACTTAGTGAGTTTAAAATTCTGAACCTACCATTTGACACAAGTAGTACTTATTAAAATAGAAACGTCGTGTGCCCTAATATCAGTAACCAAGTATCTTCTCTGGCATCACCAGATCCGTGGGCTTACTGCTTCTGTGAATAATGAGTTACAGAGCAGCAGGTATAGGATCAGACAGGACCCGACACAGCCTGAGCACGGGTGGGCCCTGGAAATAGATACCCCTAGTTGTCTCTCACTGGAGAGCAAGCTCGATAGATTTGTAAGGCATTTGCCAGAGTGAGTGTGGGTAAAAATGAGGAGTCCATAGTTCTGTCTTGGATCCCAGCACTAATGCAGTGGTGCTGCAGGCCTCCCCTTCTGCAGTTATTCCTGTAGATGTTAGGCAAGCAGATGCAGCATGGTTTAGAGCCAGGGACTTAGTCTTCCCAAATCCCCAGAAAGTTAACTGTACGTCAAAATCTCCTTCCTCAGATTTCATTCAGCCCTGTAGGAATGCAAATAAGACAATAAGCACCGACTACCCACGTGCACTGAATGTAGAATTTGATTGGTTAGCATCATTTTTATTGCCAGCCTTTTTTTTTTTTTTTTTTTTTTTTGGCAGCCAAAAATGGAGGAAAGTGCTTGTAGATGCTTTATTGACAAGACACTGAGAGTGTGGATATAATTGTGTTAGAGGTGTAATTTATTAAATCCAAGCGCTCTGTGGGTTGTTACAGTTCCTAATTATGTCGTTAGCGTACATCTAGCATATCATGTAGTAAGCCTGACTAGACAATGACTTCACTCATTTAATCTGACCTCTAATAGGTAGGTCTGTATATGCATAAGATTACTATGTACAAGGAGAAAATGCACAGGGTATTCGAGGAGTAAAGTAGACCGAGTGTGGAGTTCACTAAAGTTCTGTCACCAAAATGGACTTGACAAAACTTCAGACTTTGCTCTTCTGTTCAATTCTTGCAGCCTCTTAGATCGCAAGATCCCATTAATTGCAAAGACATACTCATCACATTGGATTCTTTCCTCTTCCAAAGAAAATGTGAGCCAGTATAGGAAAGAAGGACCATTCACAAAAGGCTTTAAAAAACAAATAGTTCTCAAGTATGCTGCTGTGTGTAATGGTTGCAAAGGAATGTTTGTTCCATGTTTTCAAAATCATTAAAAGCTACTCAGGGTACAATATTGTTCACTAAAATCTATTAGTGACAGGTGTAACTGGCTGACCTCTAGTGGCTATACCTGTAGCTACATCTTAGTTTACTGGGGGCTTTTAGGAAGTTGGCTTCTGTACCAGGGCTCTGCCTGCCTTCCTGAGTACAGGGGTGTCTTTAAAAAGAGAGAGAGCAGGGGGTGGTGGCGCACGCCTTTAATATTAACACTCGGGAGGCAGAGGCAGGCAGATTTCTGAGTTCAAGGCCAGCCTGGTCTACAGAGTGAGTTCCAGGACAGCCAGGGCTATACAGAGAAACCTTGTCTCGAAAAACCAAAAAAATTTAATAAATTAGAGAGAGAGAGAGAAATGGGAAAGGAAATCTGAGTTTATAAAGTAGGAGTTCTGCAAATGAGATTATCTTCCCCAACATCCCATTAGTCTACGTTAAGGGCAGTGTGTAGAGGATGGACTTGTCACTGGGAGGGCAGGTCCTGGAAGTGGAGCACCAGCTGCCTTATGCAGCAATCTCCCCAGTCTTCAGGAGACCTCCTCCCAGCCAGCTTCCAGCAGCAGTGCAGGCGCAGCAGTGTTACATAGTCTTGCATGGAACGTTTTATTAGATGTCAGTGTAAATGTCTTTCATAATGTGTAAATGTGGGGCTTCTTGAATATTCTTATATTGGTTTCATTAAGGCTCCTCGTATATATTGTCATGTTTCAGAGACAAATGTTAGAAATGCTATCTGTGACCAGAAACGATTGGAACTGTCCAATAGCTTAGGGATCTGAGTGTTCTAATTATTCAGGAATGACAAAATAATAAATGTGCATTTCTTACGGAGCCCTGCTCCAGAAGTCTGGGAGAGATGTTATACAGTGGCAAATAAGAGAGGAGTTTGCCATGTGATGTTCATCTCTTTTTTGCCTTATCTTTACAGTACATCATACTAGAGTATTCTGTGCAGCGTTCTTGATATAATTGTCGTGACCCTTTAACAAAAACTTGCATGATATCTTAAGCAAAAACATTAACATTAAGAGGAAATATAGTAGAAAATGCAATCATTAAATCCAGAGAAATGTTCAACAACTTTAAGTCATCTAAATGATCAAGGGAGAACATAACTGAGGGTAAATTATGGTCATTTCTAGAACTGTTGTATATAGATTAGTGACTCTTGGTGCCGGTTGCAGGATACTTGAAAGTATTTAGAATGTCTTTCATAATATATAAATGTGGGGGGTTATTTGACAGAGAACTTATTTCTCTCAGTGGTTAAATGAACTGTGAATTCCTAGACATAAATGGCTATTGTGGCTCTCCAGTACATATTTGTTAATCTCAAATACCATGTGGATCATATAGCTCCATAGACAGACTCCAAGGTCTCTTCTGTGATGACACGTGTAGCTCTTAGAGACTGTATGACAAATGGAACAAGGGACAATTACCCATCCTTCCTCATCTGTTCACCTGCCGTCAGTACCTTCTTTACCAAAAGTACTGTACTCTAAGGTGTTTGGGTTGTTCTGTTTTTTGTTTTGTTTTGTTTTTTTCCTGCCCACTGTATGGTACGTTTCTAGTGCTTTGTGTTTTGTGTTCCCATAGAGACAGGAGGTATTCCAAAGCCCCAGGAAGAGAGTGGAAGCAAGTCTTTGAGTTAACAGTCCCTGCTGGCAAGAAAAGCCTGAGGCAGGAATCTATAGCAGTAAACGGAAGGAGGGAATTGTGTGGTCCGATCTGTCTGTGTGTCCATGGAGTCTTAGAAAGCATGGACTCAGCCAAGGCAGCAATAAAAATGAGCTGTTTACAGAAACCAATTTTTCAGAGATCCCAGTGCAGCCTGGGGTTTCATAGAAACCAAACTGGGTGTTTTATTTGCAAGAAAATAACTGACGCGACATTGACCGACTCCTTTTTCTGTTTTCCTCATTAAAAACGGACAGCTTCGAAGAGAGGCCCTCCTGGCCTCAGTTACTTTGCTGATCAAAAAAAAAAAAAAAAAAAAAATCTCACCTTTAAAATGAAGGTCGATAATTCTTAACTTAGCCGAAACAATGAGAAGTGAGATTGTAGCTTCAGCACCAGGGACACAGCCAACACCCAGAGCCAGGAATATGATAGAAATGAGCAGACATTTCCTCTGAGTTCTGTTCTCCCTCCATACTGTGCGTGACCTAAGGCTGTTGTGGTTTTCTGTATTTAATGACTATACATTCGACTATATTGCTCCTACTTCATACCTGTTAAAGGTATCATACTTCTTAAAGATCTCACACAGGCCCTGCTAAGGGAATCTGATAATGAACAAAAAAAACCTGAAGTGAGATTTTTAGAAGATGAGATACCTTTAAAATCAGTCTCTCTGGGGAGACTTCAATCTGTGATTAAGGTGTTTGCTAGATTTCTTTTCTCTTTTTGGTCACAGATAGGACAGTCTAGGTAGGGTGCAAGCAAACAGAAACTCAAACCGTATTAACACTTCTTCCCAGGTTAGCTATACAGAAGTGCTTGGAAGAAGGGTGGCACCCGTAATCAATCTGTAATATTGGAGGCTGAGAAAGGTAGACTGCAGGTCTTACTGTTGGCATCCTGGCACTGGGAGCTGGAAGTGGACTAGCCAGAGCTGCTCCCTGTTAGGTGATATCTACTAGTCAGGTCAAATTCTGTACCCCATCTCCTTTATAGACATATAGGAGAGACCGTCAATCCAGGGCATGAGAACACTACTGAGCTCTGTGGGCACCATCTAATAAGCCAATCTATCAGCTTTGACCCACAGCCACCAGTCCTCACCCTGACATAGTAGGTCCTGCTCGAACAAATAGGATATCAAGCAAGAAAAAAGCCATCTTCATTTGCAAACATGGAGAATCATGTTTACTAAATTAGATGTTTCTGGCGCCCAACTACTCAGTCAAACAAAAATCCCTAGATGGCAACCCAGTCCCCGTGTGCTTAGGAGGCTAGATGAAAATGTCACATCATGGGCAGTAGCAGCAGTAGAGGTGTAAGCATTAGAATTCAAGTTTTCTGGGTAGCATTGCAATTTCTGCCTTCTGTCTGTTTTCCCATTCCCATAATCCAGGTTTCCGAGCACGTGTAACTGTCCATCTGCACACAAAGCAAGATCACAGTGAGACATTGCACACCGAAGCACTGCTTTATCTCACACTGATGTTTGTCTTTAATAATGCTGCTATAGATAATAACAGACACATTAAAGTAGCGTCAGAGGCACTGAGATGCACTGGCACCACGTTACAGGACAAAAACCAAGCACCTCCCCTGGAGTAACCTGAACCCAAATTTCAGTTTGCATGCTCCACTCCTCACCGTCTCTCCCATCATGCTGTAGGCAGGGGTTACTTACCTAACTGTGACCTGTTTGTTTTCTGTGTCAGTCTCACACTTGACTGTCCCTACCTAAAGCGCTTTGCTCTGTGCTTATTGGATAACCAAGAAAGCATATTGGAATGGAGTGAAACATACATTACAGGAATTTTTACCACTTTTTTTTTCTCAAGGAATGAAATTATTTTCCTGACCTGAGCTGACTCAGAATAGTAAACAAAAACTGCAGACAGACACCGTCAACTTGCAGGCACATGTTGCTTGCAGTATTTCTGGTAGATATGCATTGTTTAAGGTTTTTGTCCTACCTGTTGACTGTTTACAGCAAGTGGCTGCCACAGCATACTTACATTACTCTGGGTTAGTGGCACGGAAAAGTGTATAATTTAAGATTAAAGCTGCACTTTACCTTAGGGTGTAAAAACTGATTGCAGGGGAAATCCAAAGCATCATAAGGCTGGTGGTTCCGCTGTTCTCTTACAGGCAGGTTCAGCGTTGAAAGGCTGAGTACACAGGATGAATGCTGACTGTCTGAAGTGATCTCAAGATGCATTGTTAACTTGGCTGTGCAGTCCAGCAAAAGTTCAATCTATTAGAAAAATAAAACCATTTTCATAACATTGTATCCTACCTGATTCCATCAGTAGGTCTCCTCTTTTGTTGATGGCTCCCAAATTACTATTGGGGAAGTTTACCCTCTCAATATCAAGAATGTATTGCTATCTGTAACATATTTTATATGAAATTTGAATAATACATTTCTGTTTGATAATGTACTATGATCAGTATAGAGCATATAACAAAGCTACACTTACTTGTCCATGCATAAGTGAGCAAAAAGGGCTTGCTTTTGGTGACTTTTTCTTTTTTCTTTTTTTTAATTAGATATTTTCTTTATTTACATTTTAAATGTTATCCCCTTTCCTGGTTTCCCCCCCAAAACTCCCCTATCCTCTGCCCCCTCCCCCTACTCCCCAGCCTACCCACTCCCATTCCCAGTCCTGGCATTCCCCTATACTAGGGCATAGAACCTTCACAGGACCAGGAGCCGCTTCTCCCATTGATGGCCTACTAGGCCATCCTCTGCTACATATGCAGCTAGAGCCACAAGTCCCTTCCTGTGTTTTCTTTGATTGGTGGTTTAGTCCCAGGGAGCTCTGGGGTTACTGGTTAGTTCATATTGATGTTCCTCCTAGGGGGCTGCAGACCCTTTCAGCTCCCTGGGTACTTTCTCTAGCTCCTTCATTGGGGACCCTGTGCTCCATCTAATGGATGACTGTGAACATCCACTTCTGTATTAGTCAGGTACTGGTAGAGCCTCTCAAGAGACAGCTATATCAGGCTCCTGTCAGGAAGCTCTTGTTGGCATCTGCCATAGTGTCTGGGTTTGGTGGTTGTTTATGGGATGGATTCCCCAGGTGGGGCAGTCTCTGGATGGTCATTCCTTCAGTGTCTGCTCCAAACTTGGTCTCTGTAACTCCTTCTATGGGTATTTTGTTCCCCCTTCTAAGAAGGATTAAAGTATCCACACTTTGGTTTTCCTTCTTCTTGAGTTTCATGTTTTGCAAATTGTATATTGCGTATTCTGAGCTTCTGAGCTAATATTCACTTATCAGTGAGTGTGTATCATATAAAAGGAAGGGGAGGGGAGGGGAGGGAAGGGAAGGGAAGGGAAGGGAAGGGAAGGGAAGGGAAGGGAAAAGGGAAGGGAAAAGGGAAGGGAAAAGGGAAGGGAAAAGGGAAGGGAAAAGGGAAGGGAAAAGGGAAGGGAAAAGGGAAGGGAAGAGTGGGAAGGGAAGGGAAGGGAAGGGAAGGGAAGGGAAGGATTTTGTGATTGGGTGACCTCACATAGGATGATACAATCCATCCAGACTTCATTGTTTTTAATAGCTGAGTAGTACTCCCTTGTGTAAATGTACCACATTTTCTGTATCCATTCCTCTGTTGAGGGACATCTGGATTTTTTCCAGCTTCTGGCTATTAGAAATAAGGCTGCTATGAACATAGTTTAACGTGTATCCTTATTACAAGTGGAAGCATCTTCTGGGTATATGCCCAGGAGTAGTTGTGTTGGATCTTCCAATAGAACTATGTCCTATTTCCTGTGGAAACCCCAAACTAATTTCCCGTGGTTATACCAGCTTGCAATCCCACCAGCAATGGAGGAGTGTTCTTCTTTCTCCACATCCTCGCCAGCATCTGCTGTCACCTGATTTTAGCCATTCTGACTGGTATGAAGTGGAATCTCAGGGTTGTTTTGATTTGCATCTCCCTGATGATTAAGGATGTTGAACATTTTTTCAGGTGCTTCTCTGCCATTCAGTATTCCTCAGTTGAGAATTCTTTGTTTACCTCTGTACCCCATTTTTTTAAACAGGTTTATTTGATTTTCTGGAGTCCAGCTTATTGAGTTCTTTGTATATATTGCATATTAGTCCCCTATTGGATTTAGGATTGGTAAAGATCTTTTCCCAATCTGTGGTGCCGTTTTATTTTATTGACAGTGTCCTTTGCCTTTCAGAAGCTTTGCAATTTTATGAGGTCCCATTTGTCTATTCTTGATCTTACAGCACAAGCCATTCTGTTAAGGAATTTTTGCCCTGTGCCCCTATCTTCGAGGCTCTTTTCCACTTTCTCCTCTATAAGTTTTAGTGTCTCTGGTTTTATGTGGAATTCCTTGATCTACTTAGACTTGAGCTTTGTACAAGGAGATAAGAATGGATCAATTTGCATTATTCTATATGCTAACTTCCAGTTGAGCCAGCACCATTTGTTGAAAATGCTGTCTTCTTTCCACTGGATGGTTTTAGGTCCTTTGTCAAAGATTTAGTGACCATAGGTATGTGGATTCATTTCTGGCTCTTCATTTCTACTCCATTGATCTACCTGTCTGTTGCTGTACCAGTACCATGCAGTTTTTATCACAATTGCTCTGTAGTACAGCTTAAGGTCAGGCATGGTGATTCCACCAGAGGTTCTTT
>NC_034597.1:76309139-76333237 GCF_900095145.1 Mus pahari | reverse complement strand
TAGCTACATATGTAGCAGAAGATGGCATAGTCAGCCATCATTGGGAAGAGAGGCCCCTTGGTCTTGCAAACTTTATATGCCCCAGTACAGGGGAACGCCAGGGCCAAGAAGTGGGAGTGGGTGGGTAGGGGAGCAGGGCTGGGGGAGGGTATAGGGGACTTTCAGGATAGCATTTGAAATGTAAATGAAGAAAAATATCTAATAAAAATTGAAAAAAATGAAAATTGTCCATTTTATCCAAATTTTCCAGTTGTGTTGAGTATAGGCTTTTGTAGTAGGATCTGATGATGTTTTGGATTTCCTCAGGTTCTCTTGTTATGTCTCCTTTTTCATTTCTGATTTTGTTAGTTAGGATACTATCCCTGTGCCCTGTAGTGATTCTGGCTAAGGGTTTATCTATCTTGTTGATTTTCTCAAAGAACCAGCTGCTGGTTTGGTTAATTCTTTGTATAGTTCTTTTTGTTTCTATTTGGTTGATTTCAGGCCTGAGTTTGATTATTTCCTCTCATCTACTCCTTTTTGGTGAATTTGCTTCCTTTTGTTCTAGAGCTTTTAGGTGTACTGTCAAGCTGCTCATGTATGCTCTCCAGATTGTTTTTGGAGGCACTCAGGGCTGTGAGTTTTCTTCTTGGGACTGCTTTGATTGTGTCCCATATGTTTGGATATGTTGTGACTTCATTTTCATTAAACTCTAAAAAGTCTTTCATTTCTTTCTTTATTTCTTCCTTGACCAAGTTATCATTGAGTAGAGTGTGGTTCAGCTTCCATGTGTATGTGGGCTTTCTATTATTTATGTTGTTATTTAAAATCAGCCTTAGTCTATGGTGATCTGATGGGGTGCATGGGATTATTTCAATGTTTTTGTGTATCTGTTGAAGCCTGTTTTGTGAACAATTCTGTGGTCAATTTTGGAGAAGGTGCCATGAGGTGCTGAGAAAAAGGTACATCCTTTTGTTTTAGGATAAAATGTTCTGGAGATATCAGTTAAATCTATTTGTTTCATAACTTCTGTTAGTTTCACTGTGTCTCTGTGTAGTTTCTGTTTCCAGGATTTGTCCATTGATGAGAGTGGGGTGTTGAAGTCTCCCACTATTATTGTGTGCAGTGTAATATGTGTTTTGAGCTTTAGTAAAGTTTCTTTAACAAATGTGGATGCCTTTGCATTTGGAACATAGGTGTTCAGAATTGAGAGTTCATCTTGGAAGATTTTACCTTTGATGAGTATGAAGTGTCCCTCCTTATCTTTTTTGATAACTTTAGGTTGAAAGTCAATTATATTCAATATTACAATGGCTACTCCAGCTTGTTTCTTGGAACCATTTGCTTAGAAAATTGTTTTCCAGCCTTTTACTCTGAAGTAGTATCTGTCTTTGTCAATGAGGTGAGTTTCCTGTATGCAGCAAAATGTTGGGTCCTGTTTATGTAACCAGTCTGTTAGTCTATGTCTTTTTATTGTCATGGAATACCATGGTTCCTTCATCTATGGTAATTGAGAGNTTTGCTGGGTATAGTAGCCTGGGCTGGCATTTGTGTTCTCTTAGGGTCTGTATCACATCTGTCCATGATCTTCTGGCTTTCATAGTCTCTGGGGAGAAGTCAGGTGTAATTCTGATAGGTCTGCCTTTATATGTTACTTGACCTTTTTCCCTTACTCCTTTTAATATTCTTTATTTGTTTTGTGCATTTGGTGTTTTGATTATTATGTGATGGTAGGAATTTCTTTTCTGGTCCAAACTACTTGGAGTTTTGTAGACTTCCTGTATGTTCATGGGCATCTCTTTCTTTCGGTTGGGGAAGTTTTCTTCTGTGATTTTGTTGAAGATATTTACTGGCCCTTTTAGTTGGAAATCTTCCTTCTCATCTATACCTATTATCCTTAGGTTTGGTCTTTTTATTGTGTCCTGGATTTCCTGGATGTTTTAGGTTAGGATACTTTTGCATTTCTCATTTTCTTTGATTGTTGTGTCAATGTTTTCTATGGTATCTTATGTTCCTGAGATTCTCTCTTCTATCTCTTGTATTCTCTTGGTTATGCTTGCATCAATGGCTCCTGACTTCTTTCCTAGGTTTTCTATTTCCAGAGTCTCCCTTTGTGATTTTTTTTTATTGTTTCTACTTCCATTTTTAGATCCTGCATCCAGGATGTTCAATTCTTTCACCTGTTTGGATGTGTTCTCCTGTATTTCTTTAAGGGAGTTATTTCTGCCCTTCTTATAGTCCTCCATCATCATCCTGAGAAGTGACTTTAGATCCTATCTTGCTTCTCTGCTGTGATGGTACATCCTGGACTTGCTATGGTGGCAGAGTTGGTTTCTCATGATGCCAACTAACCTTGGTTTCAATTGCTTTTGTTCTTATGCTTGCCTGCTGCCATCTGATTATCTCAAATGCTCCCTGCTCTTGATATATCTGATTGGAGCCTGTCCTTTCTGTAATCCCAGTTGATTCAGAACTTCTCAGAGTCCAGCTTTGAGATCCTGTGATTCTGGGATCCTGTAATGCTGAGATTGTGGGTGTGTCAGAGTTCTTGGCAGTCAAGCTTCCTCTGAGACCCTGAGATCCTGGTGTAACCAAGCTCCTGGGATCCTGGGATCCTGGGATCCTAAGATGCTGGGCATGTTAGAGCACCTGAAAGTGTTACCTCCTCTGGGGAATGTGGGGCTGTCTGCTGAGTTTGAAACCAAGGTAGACCAGTGATGAACAGAAAGAACCTGAGCCACTGGTGGGGCACAGTTCCTCTGTCTGTGCTCCAGCTGGTCCCAGGCACCCCTGGTTCTGTTGGAACAGATGTTGTGTTCCACTCACCAGTGATCCTAAGATCCTAGGTGGGCTATGGCGCCTGTGGGGTGAAGAGTCCTCTGGAGACTATGGGACTATCCGCGAAGTTCGAGTCCAAGGTGGCCCAGTGTTGGCGCCAACCACTAGGAACCCAAGCCACCTGGTGACTTTTTTTTTTTTTTTTTTAGCCATCTAAACTAGCATTTCTATATAGGAACATATTAGTTATGGGACCATTCTTAGGAAGCCTGTAGAAATGAGCAGTGGTTTTTTTTTTCTTTTGCTTATTGATTATTACAATTTGAACTTTATAGCTTAAAAATTGCTGATGTCATTGCTACTAATTTTATAATAGTAATGACTATAATTTTTAGCTTTTTTCCACACATATTCTAACCATGCACAATCCTCTTTATGGTGTTATGACTGAAGATAGTGATTAGCTTTCTTACATAAAAACTCCAACTTGACAATGTTGCTCATCACAGAAACTTTCTGTAAAGATCTGCAAGCCCCACAACGTGGCAGGTTGATCAGCTCTGTTTCTGTGTGTGGTCCAGGGAAGCTATGACTGCAGAGTTAGCTTCTGTGCTCCTGAAATATGACTGATTGGAAACCAAGTGTGCTACAAATATAAAATAAAATGTATCTGTAACAACTGAAAACAGAACAGCGACGTTAACAATCTTGTTAATCTATTGTTCTTTGCTTCCATTTTGAACAATGTTAACTAATTAAAAATAATTTACCTAAGTTTTTGGTATGCATTATAGCTTTTATAAATTGATATATTGCATATATAGCCCATTTGTGATTTTTGTTAGACTCCTATTGATAGTGCCATTTTCGCGTCAATACTGACTCCTCAGTGACCCAGAAAGCAAGAAGTAGATATATTAAACCAAAAATGTCATGTTTCTGCTCAGTTTTTATCTAGCCATTGTTTTACCGAAGTGTTTTCTTTGCAGTCGATTAATGTAAAGCATTAAGTGAGGTATGATAATAAAACGATGTCCTGCTGATTTCAATAACTCAGTAAATAAAACACAAAGCGCCTGTGCTGAGGTGAGGGAGTGGTGAGTGAACGCTGTGAATTAGACAGGTGAGGCACCTACCTTTATGGAGTGCGTATTCAGACAAAAGATGCTAGGTGGTTTTCTACTACTTGAACATGTTGCTATGTTAACATATAGCTAATAGTGGTTGGCTAAAAAGTGTAAAGTAGTTTTTTTTCATGTACAATCATCCATAAAATTATTTTTATATGAACACAAATGAATCCTGGGATTCAATTCTCTATTAAAATCAGATTTTTCTAAGCATATCCTAAGCACTGACAGTGAAACTCAATTAGTGAAACTTCAGGTTGTAATCAGGTTTCTGTGAACATGTATTGTTTTATAAGATACAACCTCCTAGTTGACCTTTTTTTCCTTAAGAATTTTGAAGTGTTAAGTAGATGGAGTTCCACGTTTTCATAGCAGAAAAAACAGAGTCTTAAATACATCAAAGAGTTCACAGCTTGTATGGAAAGCTGGATATCTACTAAGCTAACTACAGAACTCTCTTGTTTTGTTTTTTTTTTTTTAATTAGATATTTTATTTACATTTCTGATGTTATCCCTTTTCCTGGTTTCCCCTCCAAAAACCCCCTATCCCCATCCCTCTCGCCCTGCTCACCAACCCACCTACTCCCTCTTCCTGGTCCAGGCATTCCTCTATACTGGGGCATCGAGCCTTCAAAGGACCAAGGGCCTCTCCTCCCATTGATGACCAACAAGGTCATCCTCTGCTACATATGCTGCTGGAACCATGGGTCCCTCCATGTGTACTCCTTGGTTGGTGATTTAGTCCCTGGGAGCTCTGAGGGTACTGATTAGTTCATATTGTTGTTCCTCCTATGGGGCTGCAAACCCCTTTAGCTCCTTGGGTCTTTTCTCTAGCTCCTCCATTGGGGACCTTGTGCTCAGTCCAATGGTTGGCTGAGAGCATCCACCTCTGTATTTGTCAGGCTCTGGCAGAGCCTTTCAGGAGACAGCTATATCAGGCTCCTGTCAGCAAGCACTTGTTAGCATCCACGGTAGTGTCTGGGTTTGGTGACTGTATATGGGACAGGTGGGGCAGTCTCTGGATGCCCTTTCCTTCAGTCTCTGCTCTGTACTTTGTCTCTGTATCTCCTCCCATGGGTATTTTGTTCCCTCTATGAAGGATTGAAGTATCCATAGTTTTTTCTTCATTTTTCTTGAGCTTCATGTGGTCTGTGAATTGTATCTTGGATATTTCAAGCTTCTGGGCTAATGTCCACTTATCAGTGAGTTCATACTATGTGTGTTCTTTTGTGATTGGGTTACCTCNCTCAGGATGATGTTTTCTAGTTCCATCCTTTTGCCTAAGAATTTCATGAAGTCATTGTTTTTAATATCTGAGTAGTACTCCATTATGTAAATGTACNACATTTTCTGAATCCATTCCTCTGTTGAGGGACATCTGGGTTCTTTCCAGCTCCTGGCTATTATAAATAAGGCTGCTATGAACATAGTGGAACATGTACCCTTATTACATGTTGGACCATCTTCTGGGTATATGCCCAGGAGTGGTATTACTGGGTCCTCAGGTAGTACTATGTCCAGTTTTCTGGGGAACTGTCATACTGATTTCCAGAGTGGCTGTACCGGTTTACAATCCCACCAGCAATGGAAGAGTAGAACTCTCTTATTCATATTCTAACTATGGTCAGCACAAGGTGCCGGTGAAGAAACTGTTTGGCTTAAAGAGGAGATAACTTGGGTTGGTTTTGTTTGTTTTGTTTTTCGAATACTTGGCAGACTGGTGGATAGAAAAGGAATTGCCTTTATTTAATAGAGCCTTAATTTGGGGGTTGTGGGGTGGGGGGTGGGAAGGGAGTCAGCAGAGCCAATGACAAAACAATTCCCTGGGAACCAGTGCTGGATAAATAAATGTGTAATCTTTTAGTGCTGCCCAAGGGGGGAATATGTTGCCTTATGATTATGAGATTTTTGGTATCTGACTGAACGTATTCAAATCTAAGCAAACTATTTTTGAAGTTGAGCAAATGGAATTTAAACATTAGATTGATGGTTCTGCCAAGTAACTAAGGTCTTTCCAATCCAAAGACTACACAAGTCTATATTACATGATTCTATAAATCAAAATGAAATGGAATAGAAATACCCAGGTTACCCATTCAGAAAAAAACATCTGTGCATTTGAAGAATCTGAGGTGGAATTAGAAAGCATATAAATATAAACAAAAGGAACTACTTAAAAGCACACTATCAGATACAGCTTATAAATGGCTTTGGAAAATTATCTCCCGAAGTATTTATTTAACTGGTTATTTTCCGTTGTGGCACCCAAGTGATTCCCCCTGAGAATCAACCTCCCCTGGTACCCTGCAGCTTAGTAAGTGTTCTTTCTACATCTGAGTGTTTGCCGTAGCCTCCAAAAACATGCTGCCCTAAGGTTTATATGGAATTCTTCAAATGCAAATGGAAAGAACTGTATGGGCTAGGGCCATCTATGGACTTCTCTAAAGTTCCTTTTCTCTTTCCATAGTATGGAGATGTTAACGCTTATCATTCAGGGTTAAGAAACACACAGAGACAAAGACACAGAGAAATCAAAGGGATTTTTCAAATGTTTATTTTTTTACTTAATATCTATACTGTCCAAATTCATCCCTGCTGTTTCTTAGACCTTTCCTTAGAAGGCACAAGGGCAGTTGATGAAAGTGTTACCTATTTACTACCTGACAGGTGGGCTTAGAAATGCAAAGGGCTTCTTCAGCTGTGCATCGGTGGCCACATGCATGCATGGTGGCCCTGGAGAACCGTGAGCAGAAGAGCTAGTAAGCAGACTGTGGTTGTGCTCAGTGACGGAAGGAAGGGCACGATGCTTTTACATTTGCGAGTTTTGTTTCAGTACATTTTTCTCAAAGTTGAAATTATTGTAGAGTACTTACATTGAAATGTTCAAAGGTGCCCTGGTAGACAGTGCTGAAGCTCTGTTGTCAAGGATGGAAATACAAATCTATAGTCTTCTGAAAAGAAACGGTTGAGCTTTAGAACAGTGGACGAGAGAAGGCAAGAGGAGCAGGGAAGTAGCCCAAGGGTCTAATTGTGAGACATGGACAACAAGATTTGGTTGCTTAAAAGAGTTCACTGAAGGATGTGAAATAAATAGCCAAAGAAGAGCAAAATACAGATCATCAAAACATAGACTGCCAAGCACGGTGGTGCATGCCTGTTATCCCAGCATGCAGGAGTTAGAAGCGAGAGGATAAATCAGTCAATAAATAAAGGGCCCTATCACAGGAGACTTTGTTAACCAGGCCTATGATGATTTGAGTTCTGTCTCTAGGCCTGCCTGCAATCAGTTTCTGTTTCCTCATCTTCAAATGTAAACTGGGATGAACAGATAGATATATCGTCTCTGTCACAGGGCTTTATAAGACTCCCATACATGGGGTCTGTGAGATGGCACAGAAGGGAAAACACCTGCTGCTCAATTCAGTGCCCTACATTTGAGCCCCAGAACCCACATAAGAGTAGAAGGAGGGACTCACATCCCAAACATTGTCCTCTGACCTCCACACATATTCTGTGGTACATGTATACACACAACGTATGCACACACAAGTACATACATGTGTATACATACATGCACACACACAATACTAAACAAAATAATTGAAGGGAATCAAATACAAATACATGTCAGGAAAGTGTTTACAAATTATACAAGGGCCATGTGATTCTTTGATATTGTAATATAATAATAATGCAAGCTACAAATAGTATCATGCAATGATTGCTAACACCAGGTACCTGTATTAAAATTGCATAAGTCATAATCCTTCAAAAAATACTGCCTCATTTTGGACACCAGGTACTAGGTTAGGGTACCAGACCACTGTCACCCTCTGAAGAGCTGGATACAAGTTTAGTGATTCCTAAAATTCCCTCAGCCTCAGTGCTTTGCCAGCGTGATGGAGTTCAAGCTATCATACTTCAGGTGAGCATAACACTATTACAGCTTAATCATAGCAAGGAGATGTAAATCAGACCCAGACACAGGGAGGAACTTGCAGCATTTGCTATCTTCAGGAACACTTCACTCATGGATGTGGGATGACACAGAGGATAGTTAGTCCTCTGCATTCAGGGATGTCACATCTGTGACCTCAACCACTGTACATGAAAACATGTAGAAAAATGCATTTATACTGTTAAGATATTTCATGAACTAATGAATTATATATAGAATTACTTATATATATATATATATCACTTATATATTATAAGGAATCGAGAGATGAGCTAAAACACATGAGAGGATATGGGTAGGTTATAGGAAACACTAAACTGTTTTATATAAAAGACTTGAGCATTTGCAGATTTTGGTATGCAAGGCAAACCAAATTTTCCATTGATGTATAACGGAAAATATATTGCCAAACAAGAAAATTCACCTGAAGTTAAGTGTGCTCCATACAAACTAAGACTTCATTATTTACATATAACTGATCCAGTCATTGACCACAAACCTGAATTTAAATGGTACTTGCCATTCTTAGGAAATAGGCTACTATCACTCACCCCAAACCTTGTGCCCTCCCAGTCACATCCTGCTAGCCTGACTAACCCCATCCTACGTCATTCATGTCTGCAAACTGTCTAGGACACTACCATGAGTCACCTAGTTAGCATAACTTATCAGCTGTTTTGCCAGACATGCAGGTCCGGGAGACTTAGCATGAGTAAAATTATTGCAGACGCTTAAAGGCCACCTTCCAGGAACTGGGACAAAAGCCAGGTGTCAAGGAGAAGTAAGGCACGAGACAGTTTTGTTTATTATAAGAACCTTGAGGTTTTGGGCACTTGCAGGGGACAATTTCAGTAAAGAATTAGGGAACAATTTTAGTAAAGAATGAACAAAAAGCAAAATATTCTAGGACTTAGGGTTATAGACTTGAGCAATAGGAAAGCAGACCTGGAAAGGGAATCTCCCGTGGCTGTCAGAAGGGAGGCGGCAGGATGGGAGCCCTTCCATTGCCAGTGTCTTTAACGGAAAGGGGCTGGAGCTCCTCTTATGAGCCTGGGCCCTTACAAGATTCCTCCCAGTCAGACGCTCAGTTCTGACCTACCCAGCATTGAGAGCTGGCTTAGCTGCTCTTGAAATTTTATTTATGACACAGTAAAGTGAGAAACTAACTGTGTATATGAGCTTTTACAAAGAAACAAAAAAAACAAAACAAAACAAAACAAAAAAAACCCAACAACAACACTAGCTTAAGAATGAGCTTCTCCTTCCAGAGATTTTGATATTTGAACGGGGATCATATTTTGTTCAGATGTTTCTGCTTTTACACAAATGGTTCTGATGGCTTAGTTGGTACTTCTAATGATGTTAACCATATAAAATGACCTTTTAGACATCTGTCATTGTGTGTGTGTGTGTGTGTGTGTGTGTGTGTGTGTGTGTGTGTGTGTGTACACACACACACACACACACACACACACACACATGTAAGGCAAAGAGCAAAATGAAACCAAGGAGACTATTCATTGTATGTATCAGTAAATCAGCAGTAAGGAAGCCCCAGAGATACGGACTACTGGTGGGCAGCACTAACTTCTGTTATTGCATATATTAAAAACATATATTTGTCACACACTTTACTATTCTGTATACCCAGTGGTGCCTTAAAAATGATATTTATGGGTTATCACTCCTTTTCCCCTAATAAAGCTGCTGTCAGGGTGAAAGAACACAGCTACTTAGTAGGTCAAAGTAATAGTTAAGAGCAAATGTAAGGAATTGTAAAGACACCAAATTTCCAGAAGAGTGAAAGTCGCTGAAGTCACATTAGGGCTCAAGTGTTGTGCAGTCCTCCTCCTGTCAAAGCTACCAGTCTTGCTATTGGCCACAGAGAGGTGGAAGCTCAGTTTCCTTATGCATCAGAGAGCTGGCATGCCTAAGAAGCCAGTGCCCATTGGAACCACAGTGTGATGGAGGAATATGATTACTTAAAGGGAGGAAAAGCCCCTCGGAACGATAACTGGTATTTGCTGCAGTGGGAAGGCCGCCATACAAGGTGTTGCCCTTGCTTTCTACATGGAAGATACATAGCAACTATTGGCTGAAATACTTAATTTAGATGCCAAAATGCTCACGTGTACCTGTGTGCATTGTCAGCATCTTTCCTAGCTTCCTGTGCTGTTGTTTCTGGAGGAGCAACAAGAATGATAGTACAGGATGGATGTGGTTTCTGAATGGCGTTATCATCTAAGTCTATATTCTGCCAAACTCTATATGGAACCCAACACTGGGTATAGACCGCATTCTTGATTTTTATGTTTATGTCCTGTGGGCTCTCTGCATTTAAGAGCAGTTTGGCTTTCCAACAGTCCAACTTTCAATTCACAGAGGGAAATAAAGCCATGGTGGGCTCTCTGGTTTGGTTCTTATAGTAAGAATCATATGGGGAATTCAACTGAACTTAGGGAGTCTTCCTACTTTGTAGAAAAATACTATGTATTTTTATCCTGAATAGTTCTGCAGATAAACATACAGGATATGTGGACTGGATTTCCTTATGGGTTTGGTACTAAGAATAGAAGCTGTCTCATCGCCTAGTGATGCTGCCATTACCAGTGGCCCTGAGTATTGGCAGGGGTCCTGGATATCTTACACACAGACATCAATGGTAATATCTTAAAGAGGAAAAAAAAAAAAAAGGAAAGCCCAGGATTTGATTCATAAAATTGTACAAAAGTACTCCCTTTAGAAAATCAAGCAGTCATCCTATTTTGCCTTAGTATCTTCGGTTTCCATTTTTAAAGTATGTGTTGGCAAAGATTTCTGTGGAGGATAAATAGAAATGCTTCTCTTTTTATTGCAGCACCAGCCTTACCTTTCACCAAGTCCATATGTCCAAGTATGCCATATTGTATTTCTAACTTGAGATGTGAAGGATGAAGCCACCCACATCAAACTATAATTTACTTCTGCAAACCCATGAATTCTAATTTACAGAATTGCCATCCCTACGTTGTTTGAAAGACAACTATGGAAAAATTTAATCCAAATAGAAACTAGGGGCCTGGTGGATTTGTTGCTGTGCAGAGAAGGGGGAATATTGCTTCTGGAAGAGAATAGTTATTGGGCAAGTGCTAATGGGGCTGCAAGCTCTCCTGTTTAATGTGCCTTGTACACTTGGCTATTTTTCCAGAGGTCTGTGGAGTGGCATCTATCTTCCTTTTTCACACCATTTTATCAGTTGCTTCCATGAAAGTGTTTCCTTCTGAAACTGCAGAGGACTCAAATACCATGCCATTCCTTTAGCATCTTATCCCAAATGGCAAACCCGTGACTATTTTGAGTTTCTCAAAAAGGATCTAAATGTTTTTCCTTGCATTGGCCCACTGGTTATTGGCTGAAGCCTCCAGAGAAGTTCAAACACCAAAGTGCTAAAAGAAGTACCTCAGACTGTGCCGGACACTCCAACTGCCATCTCATGGGCAAAGATGTCCATGTAGCTGCTGGCCTCCTTGGTTTCAACAATTGGTCCACTGGTGACATTCACAAGAATTGTTTGAGAAGAGTAAAATGTCAAAATCTGGATGAGTGTGGGTTCAAAAGGAGCATAAATGGGAAGACCAGAGGCAAGAACCTCGCTGCTTCAAAGGGGTTCTTTAAAGGAGCCTAGCATGGAGGGCATAGCGGAGGCAAAAGGGAAAACAAATAAAAATGCCTTCTCTCTTGAGTTTGAAGGTATCACAACAATGTGTATGCTGAGACTTGTCTCAGTCAGGGTTTCTATTGCTGTAATGAAATGCCATGACCTAAAAGCAAGCTGGGGAGGAAAGGGTTTAATTGACCTACACTTCCATGTGTGTAGTCCATCATTGAAGGATGACAGGGCAGGAACCTAGAGGCAGGAGCTGATGCAGAGGCCTTAGAGGGATGCTGCTTGCTTGCTTCCTGGCTTGCTTCTCATGACTTTCTCAGCCTGATTTCTTATAGAACCCAGGAGCACCAGCCCAAGGATGGCACTATCCGCAATGGGCTAGGCCCTCCCACATCCATCATAAATTAAGAAAATGTCCTATAGCTGGCTCTTATGGAGGCATTTTCTCAATTGAGATTCCCTCCTTTCAAATGACTCATGCTTGTGTCAAGCTGACATAAAATAAGCAGGACAGGGATGACGACAGGGAGGGCTACACCTTGATAGTTCTGAGGAGGCAGTGCTGACAAAGGGCAGGCACTAGCACAGCAGAAGTGAGACCTTAGAGCTTGTTCTGGGGATAGCAGGATGTTGACCCATCCTAATAGGAAGGAAGGTATTGACAGATGCTAGATGCTAAGGGGAGATGTATGAATGGGCCAAATGCCTGGGCTTTCATGCTGGAGGTTTGAAAAGAGAAGAAAGAGTAGGATATGCCTATCTAGGGAAATGGAAGGATGAATGGGGTAGGATATTGCAGTGACTTGAGGTCAAGCTTAGAATTCAGTCAGGTCTCAGAATTGAGACCAGAACAGAAAGGGATGATGTGACCTTGACCATAACTGTGCTGAGGAGGTTTCTATCTGTCTTTCTGCTCTACAAAGTTTTAAAGATTCAGGATATCATTGTTACGAAACTCAGCTTTGAATTACTTCACACTTGTCTCTGGCAAATGTTTTCAGCTTTGTCTAAGACAGTTCCAGTATCTCCTGAGACAGCATCTGGCTTCTGCCACTGACTTACTCAGCAACTAATTTAAGCACATGACCAAAACTCTTTTTGCTTTTACTCGTTAGTCATGTCAACTTGACACACAAATTAGAGATATCTGAAAGGAGGGAGCCACGAATGAGAATATACTTCCATAAGATCCTGCTATATATAGGGCATTTTCTTAATTAGTGATTGATGGCTGAGGGTACTTTTCTGAACTAGTAGTCCTGGGTTCTACGAAAAAAGACAGAGAAAGCCGTGAGGAGCAAGCCAATACCCGTATTCCCCCATAGCCTCCTCATCAGCCCCTACCTCAAGTTTCCTGCCAAGTCTGAACTCCTTCAGTGATGAACAATGTAAGCCAAGGAAGCCATCTTCTCCCCAGGTTACTTTGGTCATGGTGTCTCATCACAGCAATAGTAACACTGACTAGGACAGCAGTCACTATATAGGAGCACCCAGCTCTCATCTGTTTTTCCCCATAGCTACTCTTTGAGATTTATTATAGAATCTGGGACTCAAAGGGATGGAATTATCCCTTAAAGTTCAGGTTTCATAGTATGTCTACCTAAAATCCCATTTTATTTTTTCTTTTTACTTTTCCACATACAGAATTGACCTTGATTGTGTATAGCTATATTGTGGGGCTTTATGTATTATTTTCTTGTATTCCAGATCCATATTCTTGCCAGTATACTCTCAGTAATCCAAGATTTTAACTAGAGTTGCCCAGTAGCAAAATAGCCTTGTTTGTTGGCAGTCTCATGATGTTTGTAATATACAAGACATCAAATGACCTGGAGTTATTTGAAATTTGAAGGATTTGGGAATGAGCACTATGCTGACTGAAAATCAGCACTTAGTTACAAATGCACTTTCCACGCTTTTTGGGGGAGCATGGTGGGTGCAAGAAACAATTCATTTCTGTAGCCCTGGGAATTGCAGAACCACCAGTCCAGTGTGTGCTCTTTGCTGCAGGCACAGATGCAGTGTAAGCTGCAGTGCATAAACCCCTCTAAGAAAAAAAAAAAATCACTGCTCAGTTAGATTTTGATTTTTGAGTAACAGTTGCCCACCTGATAGAGAAAGTGATAAGAAAAGTGTATTTATTCTCTTCCCACAGCTAAAAGCTGATCATACTTCTAAAATGTGTAGAGATTGTCCAAGAAACTGTGTAAAAATCCTCATCCATCACCGGAAGCCCCTGGTCAGGAAATGACAGTGCAGTAAATATCTTCAGCAGCCACCTTTTAATGTACAAGCTGTTTTCGGTTAGAATTTTCAGCGCTCGCATAAAACACACTGTCATGAGTGACTGCTTGTGCTCCAAAGTCATTACTATTGGGATAATGGAACATCTCTCAGCGAATAACCAAAAAAACTTTAAATGTCATGTCAAGTTTGTTGGAGCCATTTTCACACCCTCTTCAAGGTTACATGAATATTGAGACAATCTGCTTTTTAAAAGTTGGAGACCTATGAGAGACCCAATCATAAGGTTGCACAATATGAAAGTCGGTTAATTAGAAGAAAGTTTTTGTCTCAGAGAATCAGCCAGCAGCACTTAATCACTGCCCACTATGAAGTCAAGATCATAGTCTCTTGCCAGTATGTATGTATGCATGCATACATGTAGATGTAGATATACTACTCAATGTCATTTTGACATAATTATGTAATTATGGTTTGCTAGAAAATGAAATTTGCCTGAAAACTTCATTATTTTTTAAGGGGAATTTTTTTTTAATTTTATACTTCTTAGGAGAGTCAGTCTTTTTCTTTGAAAAGAAAAATCTTAGTCTAATTCCTCTGCTGGGTCATAATCTATGCAGACTCTTTATTTATCCAGTGTGTTTATTGAACTCTTAGCTTAGCTAGGAGTATTATAGGTACTGAAACTGCATGGTATTTAAAATGAAGCTGTTGCTCTGTGGGATGTACGTCCTAGTGAAAAGACACCCAGTAGACAAGTCAACAGACATACGGTGCATGTGCCAAGGATAAGGGGAAGAAACCAAGTGATGCCATCCATGAGGTCCATCATAACGGTTGGAGACGGCCTCAACGTGTCATTGTTGTTTGACCCAAATCCTGAATGAAGCATGGGATAAAACTGATGGTGTCCTGGTAACGGGTGTTTACTTTATATCTACCTTTCTACCGGCTAGCTCTAGTCTATCGAAGAGGACATATTCACTGACAGTAGTTAAAAAGATGTTTTCTAACATGCCTGGACCTTGGTTTTCACACTGACAAGTTTCATGTTTCTTTTTTCCTTACTGTAGAAAATCAGAAAATGCAGTTGACAGAAGGGTCACGTCCACACCACAGTATCAATTGCAACTCCACCAGGACTCCAGTCGCCAAGGAGCTTAATTATAATCTAGACACTCATGCGTCTACAGGGAGGATCAAGGCAGTTGAGAAGGAAGCCTGTAATGCAGAAAGCAACAGAAAAAAGGAAATGGAACTTCTTGGCTCTGTTGCTAAAAGCGAATCAGTTCCTGAAGTTGAAGCCCTGCTGGCAAGATTACGAGCTTTATAAATGAAACTGGTTAAAAAAAATGATTAAGCCAAACACCAAGCCATGCTTTCCGCTGTAACACTTGAAAAGTTACTTTTATGTAAGTGATTTTATATAGTTCTAAATTATGATATATGTTAGAAAAAGTAAAGCTAAATACATGATTGCAATACTTTTCCTGTATGCTTGAAGTTTTTATGTTACTTAAGATTGTAATGGGCTTTAATGCTTTTATTTTTGTCTTCTGGTATTCCTTTATTCTGTATTTGCCAATTAAATTATACATGTTGCTTTAGAGAGCAAGGAAGCAGCCATGTGTTCAACTGTGTCATTAAGAAAATGAAATCTTTCTACGTAATTTTTACCACTTCAACATTAATGAAAGAGCATCAGGCTGAAGACTTGGTGTCTGTCCCTACCTACTTCAAATTTGCTATCTGAATAGACCCAAATGTTTCCAATACAGTATCAGAGACGTAAGTGTGTGTGCGTGTGTGTGTGTGTGTGTGTGTGTGTGTGTGTGCAAGCCGCAATGACCAGTATTGACTCACATTAACTAACACTGGAAGACACACTTCCAAAAACGATGCAGCAGGAATGTTTGCACTTTCTTTGCAAAATGTACCGGCATTTTGCAAAGTAGGATATATATATATATCATCACATTAGTACCTTGGTCTTAGCCAAGGGGACACTTTTACCCTCAGTATTATGGCTTTGAACTAAAATTACCATTCAGAAACTTCCCAAGGAATAAATTTTTTGTTTTTGACATACTTAGGATTTCATTTTTTTTTTTTTAGGCTGACAATCAGTAACTGTGACAGCAATCTGATGTTTCAAGGACAGTTTCCATATGCAAATGTTTCAGTTGTACCTCACTTGGCACCATTCCTTTGTGATTTCCTTATCAAAAATAAATAAATAAACTTGCTGCTTGCACTAAAAGAAGTATGTCTCTTGCTCATATTCTTTGGATGTGATGGAGGCAGATGTGGTCTAATCACCCCTTTTGCCTTATTACTTGTAATGAGTGAATGCGCTTTAACTTTCAGTTAAAGGCAGCTATATGCAACCAGTCTGGCAAGGTCTGCTGCATTTTATGCCCTTCCTTAAGTCGCCACCTCCTTTCAGCTCCAAGTTAATAAAATTAATTAGTACTATGAACCAAGCTCCCTTCATAGTCATCAAAGAAGCATTTCTCTACAATATTGTGGAAATAACTTTGGCCCTGTAGTACTTCAGTGAACATTCTAGTCTCTACTTGCAATTCCTGTTTTCCATAAAACAAATCTTAACAATGGGGGCAGGGGGATGAAGTTATCACATTTAAGTAGATAAGCCATGACGACAAAGCACAGTAGTTTCAATTAGGAAAACAAATGAAGGAATTCTATCTCTGATGTGATTTTGCTAAGACTGGGGCTTTTCAGAAAGGGAAAGAAGCTAAGCCAGATAACTCTAAGGAGCCACAAGGGAGAAACTGGCAAGTAAATGGAAATGACGATGACAAAAACTCCCAAGGGCAGAAGAAGGCAAGGGGGGGGAAGGCAGGGGTTACACAGAAAAGGAGTAGACTGGCTCCACAGCATGCCCTGCAATAGCCACAGATCACCTTGAAACAAGAAGACCAGGAGCCCAAGACAGGCAGAGCAGTACCATGGCTGAGTCGGAAGGTAGAACCCAACTCCCCCTGAATGGCAAGAGGAGTTTCTCAACAGGCCTTGGGGTAGGCATGCCAGAGAGCTAGGATGAAGAGCTCATGAGGGACTGACTTGAGTGCCTGCTCCAGGATCGTTTCCTAGTGGATGGAGAGCCTTGCTTTATGTGGCCCTTCACTAAGGGCTGTGGCAATGGTGAGCGTTTTTAAATCCATAATACTCCTTTAGCCTAAATGTGCATGAAAACTCTAGCAGTGGCCTTTAGAAACTCTAGTTTCTATAGCTCTGTTTCTAAGCATAAGACTGTTCATTTGAATTAGCAATAATGATAGTTAATATTTGAAGCCAGCGTAAGGAGGATTTTCCAGATTTCTGGTAAAATATCATTTCTAGGTAGGTCTATGAAAGTCATTCTGGAGAAGGTTAGTTAGCCTTGATATCAACTGAATAAAGATTGTTCTTCCTAGTATGATGCACAACATCTGATCTTCTCATGGCACAAACAATAAAACACACTCCGTATTCTGTTCTCAAACATTAGCTCTTCTGTGCTTAGGCCCTTGATCTTGGAGTACAACTGGCAATTTCCCATGCCTCCAGCTTACACATAGTAGGATTCTCAGTTTCCATAATCTTACAAGCCTTATTTTAAACAATATATATGTGTTGTTTATATATATTTGCTATTGTATGTAATATATACATAATGTATGCAAGCATATATATCTTATATCATTATATATAATATAGTATACAATTATATACATACTATATTGTATATAGTATGTCGTTTATGTGTGTGATATATAACCACATTTCTGCTCCTCATCAGATCCATGAGTAATAGAACACATAGCTGTCATCTAATAAAGCTCATGTATTAACAATGATGTTCTACCCAGATCAGTGATAAACCCAGATAGATTATCCTACTGTCTTAGTTAGGATTTCTATTGCTGTGAAGAGCCTCCATGACCATGACAACTCTTTTATAAAGGACAACATGTAAGTGGGGGCTGGCCTATAATTCAGAGGTTTAGTCCGTTTTCATCCTGTCAGGAAGCACGGCACCATGTAAGCAATCATGGTGCTGGAAAAGGAACTGAGACTTCTACCTCCAGATCTGAGGGCAGCTGGAAGAGAGAGGAACATTGGCCTACCCTCAATATCTAAAACCGCAAATCCCACCGCCTGTGACACACTTCCCTTAACACAGCCACACCTAACTGTGGCACTCACTGTGAGCCTATGGGGCCATTGTCATTCAAACCACCACACTTACCTTTTCTTACAGAGGTGTAATGAATTCTATACCACAGATAATTAGCAATTGTTGAATCACTCCCTACTGCTGACAAGTCTGAAACGGGTTCAAAATAAATAAAAAGAATCCCATTGTTTATACCTTTTTAACAATCTTGAATATATGAACAAAATTTCTCCAGCTACCAGGAGGACTTTCAGCAGGTACGAGTCAGCCTTTGGAAGGGATTGTATCTTGTGACTTGCACAGAACTGTAGGCTATTGGATTCAAATGAAATAGACCATGCAAAGAATGCAAAGTACCACGTGATCTCATGTGGAAACCCAGAACAATGATTTCGGTTGAGAGACTAGTGGTTGCCAGAGGTTAGAAAGGTTGGAGGGATGCAAAGGAGGGTTGTGGGTTGATCAATAGGTAATGTGTTACAGTTAGACAATGTATTATAGTTAGACATCATATCCATAATCATGTCATTACTGGTACTGATGATGCTTTTGAGAAATAAGAAAGGATTTTGAATATTTCCAACATGAATGACAAATGATTCCAGACCAGAGATATCAATCCCATATTACCAACACTATATAATTGTATAGATATACTAACATACCACATGATGAGCCTGTAGGATTGTTATATCAATATAAGAGAAACATCTGGTGTTGAGAAACAATAGGACATTTCAGTAATTTCCATTTAAAAATTCCAAGAAATGTAGAAAAAAATGTGCCAAGTTGCTCTAAAAATCATGTTAATTACAAAATATTATCTAGTCAAAAGCATACTTCAAAATGACTTTTAAAAATTATTTTTTCCAAGTAACTCATTTTTATTTTGAAATATCCAATATAGGTCTGAGTTTACTAATCGACTAAATCATTTTAGGTAGGGTACACAGCTGCTGCATCCGTCATCTCAATCTCCCCTGTATGCATAAACACATGTACTAGAGCCATGTTTGGTGGTTGGTGCTGTAGCAAGCTTTTCTTCCCATTATTTGACTTCTGGAATGTCGTAGGTCTTAACCTGTGAACTGCTAACTCGTCAGATTCAAAGTAAGTGGAATTCACTTTCTTTTCTTTTCCTATTAATTATTTAAAGTTTTAAGGTCCAGAAATTGTAGCTGGCAGTAACCCAGTATTCATTTTCATCTAGTGAATTGTTAAACGGTAGCTATTACATGTTCTTGCCAGGCAGGAGTGTTCTTAAAATACATCCTAGGGCCAAATTGTTCAAGCATTTTGTTCTAAGAGCCACTGTTCAGCAAAACAGGTGGTATTGCCAAAGAACCACAGAGCTTGGAGGGCCCTGCAGGAGTAAATCCAGCTTTCACCACAAATTGAAAGCAAAAGAGCCTTACCCCGACAAGAGCCTGTTATTCTTAAGCATACCTTGGACCTTTATAGTGGATATGAGCAGACTGTTAACAATGGGGGTCAGAGGCTGGGGTGGAGGGAAAAGCCACAGTGTCCACAATTATTGTTTAACTGTGGATGCCTCTTTTTCTCCATCTCAGCTAATTATATTTTAGTGACATGTTTTACTCTAGTAGGCTTCCACCAGGCATCTGCAAGAAGCAAGAACTTAAAAGAAATCTTTGTTTCTTTCAAGAAACTTAAAAATGATAGAAACCCCAAGCAATGAGCAAAGGTGTTTCAAGGAAGAAGATGGCTCAGCAGGTAAAGATGACTGCCACCAAGCCTGCTGACCTGAGATTCTGTCCCCACAACCCACATTAGGGAAGGACTTACCCTCTGTCCTCCACACGTAGCCCATGTAGCCCATGGCACATGCTCATGTCTTAGTGTTCTGTTGCTGTGAGGAGATACTATGACTGGCAACTCTTACAAAATGGAATTGGGGCTTGCTTACAGGTTCAGAGCTTTAGTCCTTTATCAGCATGGCGATATGCAGGCAGATATGGTAGCTGAGAGTTCTCCATCTGGATCCAAAGGCAGCAGGAAGAGAGTCACATGCCTGGCTTGGACTTTTGCAGACTTATAACAACAACAACAACAATAACAACAACAACACACACACACACCCTACAGTGTATTAGGGTTCTCTAGAGTCACAGAACTTAATGGAATGTCTCTGTATATTAAGGAAATTTGTTGTAATGATTTACAGTCTGAAGTCCAACTAACCCAACTATGGCAGCTATGAATGGGAAGTCCAAGAATCCAGGAGTTGCTCGAGGTTAGTTGTTTCAGACAGTTTTCTGTATAAACTGGAATCCTGAAGAAGTAGGTTCCAGCAGAAGTGCTGTCAAGTAAGTCCAAGCAGGAGAAGAGAGTAAGTGAATCTTTGTTGCTTTCAGTGTCCTTATGGAGGACTCCAGCAGACAATATGGCCCAGATTAAAGGTGTGGACCACCACGCCTGGATCTGGAACTTGCTTTGTCCCAGGCTGGCCTTGAATTCAGAGATCTGCTTGCCTCAGTCTCTTGGGATTAATGGCATGTACTACCTTGCCTGGTCTTAGCTTTTCATGGCCACGATGCCTCAAGATCTCCATGTCAAAATCCGGGTCAAAAGCCTGTGTCTTCCAGCCAATTTCTTCCAGATGAAGTCAAGTTGACAACCAGGAATAGCCATCACACAGTAACACAGTTCTTTCAGCAATACCAAACATACTCCAATAAAGGCATACCTCGTAGTCTTTTTAGATACTCCCACTCCCTGGCAAACAGGCATTCAAATATAGGATCCTATAGGGCCACTCTTATTCAAACCACCACACCCAAGCAAAATAAATATATTTAAAGAGCATTTTGCAAAGTCCCAGAATAAGGTCTCTTTCAATTAATATTGCCAGCTTTCTTCGTATTCCCACAGAGCTACATCATTCCAGATTTCTCATTGGAAAGGCCTTTCTGCATGAGGGTTCAGAAGCATCATTGGATCAGCTCCTTGGGGCAGATTATCCCTCATCTTCTCCCACAGTCCTTGGAAGTATTTTAGAAAGTATGTTACTTAGATTTTTTTTTTTGACAGTACTTAAAGGTTAGGAGTTTGCACTTTTCTCTTGGCATTTTTTATTCCATGTTACATTTGGCCCTGTTTCTGAAGACTTCTCTTTTCTCCTCCTTTTCTAGATTTGAGTTACTAAAATGAATGTTAATGATGAAAATCTCATCTGATCTTAATATAACCTAAATAGGTCTGGGTATTATTCAAATACAAGTCCTATGTGCTAGGAAGCTATACAAAAATAATAATAATTAGTTTAAACAGATTAAAACAAGTATTCTGGTAAATTATTTCTTGAGAGTGGGCTTACATTCTCAAATATATGTACTCCACTTAATTTCTCTTCAAGGTGTTGGCATGCTTTCTCCTAGGCATTGCTAAATGATGAAGTAAATTTATCTTTTCATAATAAAAAGCCTGACAGTTGCCTGTAAGTATTGAATAAGTTACATGTCTTAAACCAATTAGCATCTGCAAATATGAATGCTGTATACATATGTAAGTGTATAGAAATATCTTTTTCCGTACACTCTGACTGCTTCCTCTCCGGCCTCAAGATGTTTGCCAAGCCTTCTCTTATCAACGTGATGCAACAAAGACACTTCATGACTAAAGTAGCCAACCAATTAGGGAAGCTTCATCTTTAAATTAAGTGTTTCTTTCCTTCCTTCCATTCCAGCACAAATACAGGGCCCTTTCATGGTAAAAACTGATTAGGTAGCTAATAAAAGCAAACAGGTGTCTCTCTGGCTTGAAGAAAAAGGCATCCTCTTTGGAGGATCGCATCACGAACCCTTCCTTTCCTAAGAGACCTCACAAGAGCCCCCTCTGATGATACTGAGTGCCACGGCTGACATTCCACACCTGTGGTCTAGCCAGAGCATAAGAGTCCAATTTGACTGTGATAATAAATAAAACCTTGTCATACTATTACAGGATGCTTGGCAAGGACAAGAATTAAGGCACCTTTATAACTCCCAAAGGAATCTGGTGATATTTCTAACGTGATCTCGCACATCATTCTGTCCTGCCTGACCTTGCTTGTATCTCCTTCCTGAATTATAGCTTCTGTCAGCTACCCTCTCCTCCTTCCACAGCCTCTCCCAAGATGAAGGATTGCTGACTTGAAGAAAACAAACCCTTTTTTTTTTTATTCTTTGGGAGAGAAAAAAAAAAAGTTGGTTAAAATGTCCTCAAAGTCACACCATATGTTTTCTGTAAATCAGTTATTGTTTCTATTAGGTTAAATGTTGTGTCTCACTTTATGACTTGAATGTTACTATACTATAGGCTAAAAGACTCTCTCACAAAGTGTCTAGCTCCATTCCTTAAGACCTAGCAGAAAGTTGAGGAAACATTTCGTATTCATCAAGTGTACCAACATACTCTCCACTCCGTCAACAATGACTTGCTGTCTTTGAGCACCCACTAGGGACAGCTGCCTCTCAGGCACTTCATGAATCTACCGAGAAAGGAGTTTTTTTTTTTTTTTTTTTTTTTGATATTGTAAGAGTGTTGCTTGTCTCTCCAGAGAAGTTTCACAGCTTCTGTCTACAGAGTCAAAGAAGATCACACTTACATAGCGGCAGGCATGCTTCAAGGACACTGTTGAGGATAAAAGTATTAGTGGCACATAGGATTAGCAGGCATGCCTGAAGGACCACCAAAGGCCATTTTCATGGAGTTACTTGGGGTGACTAATCTCTGAGCATCCCAGTTGCTACACGTGGGAAGCCATGTGGTTGTGATCTGAGGTGATAGACTTTTTGGCTGCCCTTTTCTTGACACCAAGTTTATGAATTGAAAGGTAACAATGAAGTATGACCCTTGGAAGAGGAGATTTGCATTTGAACTTCTGAAAGCCTAGCAATAAAGAACTGGACAAGTGACAAACGATTTATGCCCTCATGAAACCGAGCCCTGAGTTGCACCTGCCATTGGTATGTGGCTTGAACTCCTTGTTTCTAGTTCCCTGGTCAACCTGAGTAGCCACTTCCCCTTCAACACTGTGGTCAATGTACAGGTTTAAAGTTCTCATTTCCTTTGCAGAGCTGAGGCAGGAAAGTAATCTCAAAAGACTTTACAACATACTCTGAGGAAAGAAATGAACAGCGAGATCAGGAAGAAAAAGACAGGTAAGCTAAAAAAGAAATTCTGGTCTCCACAGTAAACACATTGCTCTCATTTTGAAGAGATTCTTGTGTGTATAGCCATCTGGAAGCACAACAGACAACCACTGGGTCGGTCTGGTGGCCCATTCGTGAAGACCAGATCAGTCCTTTCATAGTTACCCATGTCCTGCAGAATAGAAATTGCTGATTCAATCTCAGAATTAACTTCATGCACCTATGACAATTGTTTGATCATTTTATTTATCCTTTCTGGAACCTTAGAGGACAGATACCAGGCTTTCCACAAACGATGTAGTGTTTTCAGCTATATGGAGTGAGATGGGTCTGTTTGACCCAGTTTGACAACATAGGTGACTTGGGTCTGAGATTGCTTTACTGGAAATGATATGAAATATACAGTGACTGTTTTGAGCAGCCACACTAGCTCGTGCAGAGCACTCAGTAAGGTGTGTGGGAACAGAGACCAGGCACATAGATGGAGAAGTAAGAGCACAGAACAAAGGTCGTAATACTAGAGGACTTTTTGCGGAAAGGTGTAGTCCTTGCAAGTGTTGGCTCAAAGCAATATAGACACGCAAGTTTCAAAATGTTCCTAGGGACAGATGTGACACAGGAGAGCTGGCTCCAAGTCCTTCATCGCAGAGAAAAGATGAGCTTATTCCTTGTGTCCCCAGAGGCTAGCACAAAGGCCAGTAGATAAAAATAAGAACGTATATAGGAAAGCATTTTATTGTATAACTGCCTAGTAATAAGAGAGGCTATCCTTCAATATTACAAAGCAATTACATAAGAGACACTCTGAGTTGAAAATCTTTATTCTCATCTACTCCTATTATCCGAAGGTGGATCAAAGACCTCCACATAAAACCAGAGACACTGAAATTGACAGGAGAAAGCGGGGAAAAGCCTCGAAGATATGGACACAGGGAAGGAATTTCTCAACAGAACACCAATGGCTTGTGCTGTAAAATCAAGAATTGATAAATGGGACCTCATAAAATTGCAAAGCTTCTGTAAGGCA
>NC_034597.1:76306031-76307769 GCF_900095145.1 Mus pahari | reverse complement strand
AGAAAGAAAGAAAGAAAGAAAGAAAGAAAGAAAGAAAGAAAGAAAGAAAGAAAGAAAGAAAGAAAAAGAGACACTCTGAGACACACCTCATTGGAATCCCTCACCATCCCAGTGTGAAGTGATTTGCCACCCCCATTTTACGCCATGACTCTTTGATCTTCCTACTGCATCTCTCTTCACGTAGGTACCTTAGCATGCAGAGGACAGATGTGTGACATCGGGGTATGATAAAGCAACGTATTCCCTAGGTAAGAGGTTGGCATATATTTAAGGATTTTATCCCCCTGAGAATCTGTGTTGTGTGGTTTTACAGAATCATAAGTGGGCATCCCAGCCTTGGGCCTTGTCACTTCCTTCACACCATCACAGTTCCTTCTTGCTTATCTCTTTGAGGCACCTGATAACCGTCTTGCTTTATTCATGTGCCAGCACTGGGTCTTGTAACAGAAATAAATCATCGCCAATCAAGGAAGGAGTGGTCCAGACAGGGACGAAGCCTGGTGGGAAAGAACACCTGCTGAAGAGCTGGATTGCTTCCTCCTGCGTGTGGGCAGCGAAAGAGCTCTTTCCCAGCATGCAGCAAGGCAGTGAGTGATGTACTAACATGGGCTGCCCACATGCATGCCAGGTGTCATCCTACGCATGTGGCTGCTATTACTAGGCTTGTTGCAACCTGATGCCAAGGGACTGGTTCTGCAGCCGCATTTTACCAATAAAGAAACTTGTGTAGACAAATATCTAACACACAGTCATATGTCTAGTAGGAAGTTAAAAGAAAAAAGAAATCTGGGTGTTCCCAACTGTGGAGCCTGTGATGGAGAACTGCAGGGTCGCTCTGCAGAGATCCTCCCGAAGGACACAAGGATCAGGACTGGGCAGCTAAGCACACAGGCTTGCAGCTACCCTGTCGCTGGCTCACCATACTTCTTTTTCCCTATTTTCCTAGGAATCTACATACCAAATATAAAAATGAGGAATTTCTCATTTTGAATACTTCCATCTCTTGATTCTCATTTATTTTAGCATTGTCAGATACAGACACATATACATTTAAAGTAAATAGACATTAATATTTGCTGCCATGGTTGGGCTCAACAACCAAAGTCTGAGAGGTGCCCAGGGTTCTCGGGGGGGGGGGTTGGTTAATTTTCTGGTGTAGCTCCTGCCAGGAACGTTTCTCCTGCCCCAGTGCCTGAGGTCCTGAGGGGTTGGTGAGCTTCCCCTGCACAGCTCCCGCCAGGAATGCCTCTCCTGCACAGACAAACAGGTTGTCAGGCCCTCTCCATCTGAAGGGCTCAGGAGACTTCCAGAAGCACAGAATGTACAAGACACGAGTTCTTCCCAGTCCGTTAGACTCTGCAAAATAGCAGTGTTCATCATTTCTGTTTTCCCCTTGACTTGCCTTTTCTTCCATCTCTGAATGTAAAAGAAAACAGAAGCTCAATACATAGGTAGTTACTCTCTCTTTTTTTTAAAAAAAATTGCTTTTTATAAAAAACGGGCCTTTTAAGAAAGTCTAAACATTTGAGTATACTCATTTTTTTTTTTCTTAATTCAAAAAGTGCTGAGGACCACAGGTCCACCTATCAGCACACCTACAGCACTAACATGTTGTTAGTAGCAAGTAAGCTGTTTGTTTCAGAATGATATATTTTGAGAACTCTCTGGATTTTGTCATTTGAATAGGAGGCATTTCACGGGATTTTTTTGTTTTTTGGGTTGATTTTTTTTTTTTTTT
>NC_034597.1:76288806-76304436 GCF_900095145.1 Mus pahari | reverse complement strand
GAAAATGCCCCACAGCTGGATCTCATGGAGGCATTTCCCCAACTGAAGCTCCTTTCTCTGTGATAACTCCAGCTGTGTCAAGTTGACACAAAACCAGCCAGTAGAAGGCCCAATGTTGACGGCAAGTATTCTCTTTGTTCTTTCTTCATGTTTTCTCTTGATGTAGGGTCTCCACTGAACTCAAAGCACAAAACTCCCAGCTAGTATAGCTAGCCAACCTGTCCCAGAGAGCCCTTGTCTCCTGGGATTGCAGATGGCTGTATACCTGCTCATCTTGTATACAGGCACTGGGGATTTGGACCCTGATCACCATGTTTATATAGCAGCCACTGAGCCATGTCCCCAGCCCCAAGAGTCATGTCTTATTAATCACCACTATCATAGTGTCCTATATAATACCTGCCATAACGCTTAATAAACTTGCCTTCCAGTTCTCTCATTTGTACATTGCTTCTGTTGCAACTCAGGGGAGGCATGTAACACAACTAATCTGAAAGCTTTCTATGTGACTAAGTTTTCTATGTGATTGCCTGTATGATCTTACCATTGGAACAATGATTTTGTAAAGATATGTCAATGTAACAGAGAACTGACAACCTCATTTCACAAGCAGTGGCCCACCACACCATGAACTCCAGTGTCTTAATTGGAGTGACATTAAATGTAATGTGACATACAATTTGCACTAATTGCAAACTTTCATTTAACAAATTTCCTTTAAGCCTTAGATATTAAAGTTGTATCAGCATACCTTAAAAAAAAAAAATAAATAAAAAATAAAAAAAAAATAAACTTGCCTTCAACTATGTCAAAAGTAATTAATGAACAATCTGGCTGATGAAATATGATCCAGGTATCCATCAGAGACTGATCTTTGTTGATTGTTCCAACAATTCTTATCCTTAGATAACTCCCTGTGTGTGTGTGTGTGTGTGTGTGTGTGTGTGTATGTCATAATTAGATGAAAGAACCCATCATAAGCTGTGCAGGTGTCAGTCCATAATATAAGTCCATTTATTCGGCACAAAATACTGACCATGTAAAGCTCCACAGACACATAAAACCTCTCTCTGCCAGAGAGGTACCTGATCCACAGAGAGAAGACAGGCACAGGCTACATGTGTTTAGTACTGGAAGAACACACTCTAGGAGAACATGATGGCAGCCAGTTGAGCTGGCGGGGCTCATGTTCCTGGGAAGTGACTTAAGTTGAAGCCATAGGATAGGCATAGGTGGGTGGATAGAGTTGTGGAGAGCAGGTAGGCATGCCAGAGAACAGGAACACACATAACATTTGTTTGGAAATGAACAGTTCTGACATCAAGGTGATAACGCTATTTCTACAACACGCATCTTTTTCATAAACCTTAAGAAAATTTTAATGTGTCTGTGTATGTATGTGTGTGTGTGGGGGGGGTATCTTTGCTTTTTTGTAAGCTAACCTGAAAGTGTCAAATTTGTTAAATTGAATTTGTAACAATGAATATAATTAAATTAAGAGGCTTGATATTCTTATGATAAATACATCAAGGTTTCTATATGTAAGATATTCCAAGGTCAACATCTATTATATTCATTATTACAGGAATTTTTCTGAGCTAAATTATCCAGGAATTTAAGGCCAACACATCTGCTTTCTACTTTATTTACTATCATTGTGTGCTTTCGTGTATTTATTTCAGAAAGTAACCAGAGGTGTGACATTAAGTCTGTCACTCGAATTTTTAACACTGCTGGTACAAAGGTGTCGTTCGATTGCCCATGTCATTCACAGTGGGATGAACAATCTCTAGAAACGTGGGGCGAATAAGGGATATGTAAAAATAGCCATTTTGTCTGACTTTTTTCAGAAAACCCTCTTTTTCTCAGATGTGTACTTTTATGAAAACTACTAACAGTGGTGTTTTGTCTAAGATCCATGCAGGCAAAGCTGTATTCACTAGGGAGCTTCCCACAGAAGTCATTTTCAAACAATAGAGCAAAAATGCACGGATCGGCCAACTAATTTATGCTACATCAATTTTGCATACTCAGAAAGCATGAAACTTTAATGCGATCTCACCAAAGTCAAATAAGCCAAACAGAAGTTACCAAAACAGGCTTGGCCTTTCATCTAAGCAAGCTGATGTCACACTGGGTTTTGTTCTGAAAGGGCAGGGTGGCCACGCTACTCAACGCATGCAATGTTAGACAGCAAAGAACTACAAAAGGCACTCAATGCTAAGTGCCTAGGAATCCCGGGGTGATTAATGTGAAGCAAGTTGTATTTCATATCAGGGGGAAAGAACCAGAGAGAAAAACCCACAAGCTCATTTGGCGACTGTAAAGGTCACAAAGGAAACAATGGTGGGTGGCATGACTGTGTCAAGGCTCCTGGGTAACTCAGAAAGCTATGGCAGAGGCTCTAGGAGGGAGTGACCTGTGGGCCTGCCAACCACAGGAAGGCTCAAGCCAAAGGAAATGGGCACTGAAATTTGAGCCCCCCCCCTCCCCCCAGGGCCTTACTTTTCAACAAGGACGTGAAAAGGAACCTCTGGGCCTTGGACTCTCAGCTGCTGGCTCGGAGATTTGGCTCCTTCACTGCGGCCAGGTCTCTCAAGGGTGTCTGCCTTCACTGTTCATGGAAACCCCAGCTCTGGCTTTCGGGAACAAAAGGAGAGAGAAATGGCATTGCCCAGTAATCAGCAGATTCCTCACCAGAAAGCCGAGATAGAGGTAGGGCCACAGCCATCATAGTTCAGGGGAACGGCTTCCAGATTGGTTTGCTTCAAGCAAAGCTCTGGGCAAGGGACCTGAAGAGGAGGAGTGCCGTGGCCTTAAGAGATGCATGAAAGACAAGCAGGAGTCCCCAAACCTCTGTTTCCTGAACCCCACGGCATTAGAATACCGGATAAAACGGGAATAGTCTGCACAATTAAAAGATAATTTTTATATCATAATGGGTTTTCTGTACAGTCTCAGCTGTTAGCGGACTGGGACATCACCCCCGACACGGGGCTGACAACTAAGAATGGCAATGAATATCAATAGAAATCAAAACTTTGCCACAATTTCTGAACCTTAACCCTACCCCAAACTTTCACAGTCCATTCAGTTAAAGGCTACAGAGCTACTGGCAAAGAGAGTAGAAGAGACCATTGATCAATAATACAGAACCTTAAAGCTGAGACTTCATTATGATAAACACAAAATGATTAGTATAATCGGCCCTCTTGGTACCCTGGGAGACCAGTTATAGGAACTTCTCAGCAGATTTTAAACCACACGGGCACTGGTATCACTTATGTAATATGGGGTAGTGTTTGCATAAAGCTTATACACGTACTCCTGTATGATTAAAATCATCTCTAGATTATTTATAGTACTGAATATAATGTAAATATAAAATTATCTCTAGATTATTTATAGTACTGACTATAATGTAAATATAGTGTAAAGACTTGTACTGAATTGTTTAGGGAACCATGACAACTAAAATTAATGCCCATACATGGTCATTATGGATGCAATTTTCTATCTGATATTTTAAGACTAATTGTTTTTAAAATTATAATGTAATTGCATCATCTTCCCCTTCCCTCTCCTTCTTCTGACCACTCCCATTCAACCCTCTGAATTAAAACAAAACAAACGAACAAACAAAAAACTAGTTAGTTAAAGTCATGGATGCAGAACCCTAGGGTATAGTAGACAATGCTCAGGAACCTATGACCTCTTCCTTTCTGATCACACATACCCCCTTCTGAATCTTTCTAAAGAGGTCAATGTGTTAGGAGAGGGATGGAATGATCTACATACAGCCTGTAATCTTTAAATCTATAGCAGGATTTACATAGAAAAGAGTCAAAAGGGATTAGCAAAAAAGAATGGGGAAAAAAGGAGGAAGAAATACAAAGCTATCAATGCAAGCTCCGTGGTTGCTGCTTCAGTCTGTGCACACCTATGAGCCCTGCTTAGTTGGTTCGTGGGTGGCATTGTCCTGGTGTCTCTGCATACATGCTGTAGTTGCTTATCTTGGGGTTTTTTGTTGGGCTCCTAACAACTGGAGTGGGGGCATCTCTGACTCTTGCCTGCTTACCTCTTCCTCCTACTGGGTTGGCTCCGTCAGCCTTGATATGAGGGTTTCTGCCTAGTCTTACTGCATCTAGTTATGCCGTGTTCAATTGACATCACTGAGGCCTGCTCTTTTCCTACAGGAAATGGGTTTGGAGGAGAGGGGGTGCCGGAAGCGGAGAGAGAAGGGAAACTGCAGTCCAGATGCACTGTAAGACAGAAGAATAAAGAAAAAGAAAAGAAACCACCAAAGGAAGGGAGAGATGCGTGGTGAGGTGGATGGGTGAAGAGAAACTGGAATTAATTTCTCTGTACAAAAGCCCTGCAATGCTTGTTCCCCAAGTCTTGGGTAAATATTCATATGCCTTCTCAAGGTTTTTGGAGTCAGCTGCGAGGGATATGTAGAAATCGCTCAGCTGCACCCGGGTAACATCTGACACGGGCTCCAGAAGAGCCATCACAGCACAGGGCTTGCTCAAGGAAGAGACGGCCCTTCTCACATTTCCGCAGCCTGCTCCAGAATAGCACATGCAATTTCGTTTTCGTTTTGTTGTTCCTGTCATTTTAAACCTTTGAGTTCCCCTAAACATAAGACATAAGACTTCTAGCTGGTTTTTTTTTGTTTTGTTTTTTTTTTTTTCTTCACTTTCAAAACTCGAGATCGCATTCCAGTCTGTAATTGTAACCAACCAAACGGGCCTCGTGGAAAACACGGCTTTGTTCCACTTTCTGGTAGCTGAGATGTACCCCACAGAGCGTGCCTCTGATTCACACTGAGTGAAAAGATGAACAGTTTCACACCCGGGAGATCAAATTAACTAATGAGGTAAATCTGATAGTCATGGGTGAACCACCACACAGTGTTTGAGGATTTGTCTGAAAGGGACCTTACGAAAGGCATTAGGGAAGTAAATTTCGTTCCCGAGTCCTGGCTGAACAACTCTTGAGAATGTGTCTGACTTAGAGTCAGTGTGGTAGAAACCAGAAGGCACGAAGTCTCCAGGCTCAGGGCAGCCTGTTCACTGGGTGATCTGCAGAGCTTGGACGAGCAGACCAGGTGGGAGGAGCCGCCCGCGCTCCACAAGGTCACACAGAACCCCAGGCTGACACACCTTTAAGGTTTCAGTGTGTGATTTTTGTCTGTACTGTGAAGGGATGGTGGAGAAATGCGGAGGTGTCACAGGAGGGTGGGAGGCAACCAACCTGAAGGAAAAAAAGGGTCATAGAAGAGGCAGCATGGGGTTAATGCTGACACTGGAAGAGAACGTGTTGTCGGCACTGCAAGGAATGCTGTGACCTAGAGTCCCGCTGTGTGTGTACTCAAAAGAGAGGATGCTGTGTGTACACCATTGCTCTCCACAGCAGCCATTTCTCTGATCTTTTGTTGTTGTTTTGTTGTTTTGCTTTGCTTTGTAGAGCACTATCGTGGGCCGTGTGGCACACAAATATAAACCATTGTAGAAGCCCCACCATGAAGGAGTCCTGTGGTGTAAGGTCATGTGCTATGACAGCAAGGATCTTGGATTTCTAGCTTGATAAGACTATCACTCAAGGACCGATCGGCAAATTAAATGTGAAAAGACAAAGACGATAATAACGTGGATAGGGTTTTACAGCTTATAATGTACAGAGGACCACAGAAAATTCAGTTAGGAAAATGTAACAACAGCAAATCCTTTAGTTACTGAAGAGATGGCTCAGTCATTGAGAGAGGACTTGCTTCTCTTGCAGAGGGTCTATGCAGTTCTCATGACCCAAATGGCTGCTCCCAGACATCTGTAGCTCCCTCCAGTTCTGGACACCAGGAATGGTGGCCAGATACACATGCAGGCAAAACAATCAGACACATAAATCTGAAAATAAAAGTTTAAAAGGACTTCTGGGAAACTTAGGCAATTCCCCCAACACACACACACACACACACACACACACACACACACACACACACCCAAGAGGGCATTGGATCTCATTCCAGATGGTTGTGAGTCACAATGTGGTTGCTGGGAATTGAACTCAAGACCTCTGGAAGATCTGTGCTCTGAACCTTGGAGCCATCTCTCCAGCCCAACTGTCAGGCAATTTAAAACACTTGCCTTTCAAATCACAGAAACAGCAAACCTTTTGTTATGCTAGATTGAGACAATACCAGAGAGATTCAGCTCTCCTTGAAGAGGCAGTGAGGCAGGAGTTAAACATTGTCTCTGCCTTTCATATTAATAGCAGGCCTGTTTTAAATACCCTTTGAAAAGTTTGGGTTTTCTTTAAGTAAGCTATGACTCCTTAATTAATCCAGGTAATATTATTATACCCTCCCTGATATCTGGGCTACTTTAAGTGAGGCGCTACAAGCTAAGCAAGCAGCCAGCCAACAGCTATGAACCTTGAGGAAACCACACCGCAACTGCAGTTGATTGCTTCCAAAATGCAAGCTTAGTTCAAGAACGTACCAGGCCAGCCACAACTTTGTCAAACAGCTACATGCCCATTCCCACCCGAACCAGAAGGACTGTGATGGTGATGTGAGTCTGATCCTCGGCAGCCATGTGAAAATAGCCAGCAAATCTCTCATCCCAGAGCTCAGAGCTCAGGGGTGCAGACAAGAGTGTCTGTAACTCTGAGCTCTGCTCGATGGTCAGTTTCGATGAATTGACTAGCTTCAGGTTCAATGAAAAACTTTGCCTCAAAAAAATAAGGTGTAGAGTAAGTGGGGAAGATAGTCAATGACAGTGTTTGACCTACACACACACAAACACATACCACATACACACACATACCACAGACCACATACACCACATACACACATACCACACCACATACACACATACAACTCACACCACAAACGCACCACATACACACATACCACATACACACACACCACATATACACCACACATACACACCACATACCACACACATACATACACCACATACACATACACCACATACACAAACACACCACATACACATACACCACATACACATACACATGCACATATCACACCACATACACACATATACCACACACACCACATACACAAACACACCACATACACATACCGCATACATCACATATACACACATACCACGTACATACCACATATACACAGATACCACATACACACCACAAACACACACCACACACCACAAATAAATAAAATAAAATTTATTTTCAAAATAATTTAAGATAAAATTAAATATATTTAAATTGTACTGATTTAAAATACAATAAAATTTAATTAAAAAAACTTTCAAAGTAAGAAACTGTACCAAATATGTACAGATTTTATTGCTTGTGGTTCCCGAAACAATTAGAGAATTTCAGTTATTTGTATAACATTTATATGGTGTGTTAGTCATAATAAGTCAACTGGAGATCATTGAAATTTGAAAGTGTACATCAGGAAGTGTTTAAGTGATTTTAAAAGACTCGGCTCTCTCTGAGGGACCAGAGCCCCCACAGCTTTCTCCATCCACATGCTCTTTAATGCGTTTTAGTCCTCCCTCCAACTTTTCTGATTTCATTACTTTCTTTTAAGTTTGGAAAATGTGCTCTAATCTTTCAATGGTTACCATAGCAATCTTGATGGGATTTAAAAGTCTAAGGTTCTTTTTCTAAATAGTGTACTGAACAAACCCTCAGAAAGCAATTAGACCCTCCACACTTACACACAGACTGCCTGATATCATTGCTTAAATGTTGTAATTCCTTATATTAGATGTTATCATTATTTGTCACACATTTCGTTAAATTTATCATACATTTACAAATATTTTTATTATTTTCTTTTTTTTACCTCAAACCTTTCTAGAATCAATTTTCATCTACTGTCAGAATTTTTTAGTAGCTATAAGAGGTAAACTTAAAAAAAATTTTTTTTGTCTGCTTGAGATATTTTTGCTCATTTCATCCTTGCTGTCTAAGGATTCTGTCTTTGCAAATTTTCCTTCAGCACAATGTTCTTATAATTCCAGAAGCTACATTATTGTTGAGATGCCATTTGTCAGTCTGAAATCTATTCTTTAAAGGTAATCTTTTTAACTCTGGCTGCTTTTAAATGTATTGATCTTTGAAGTTCTGCAATTTCACTGTGACATATCTCAGTATGCCTGTTTTTATTTATTCCACTTTAAGATTGACTATTTTGAATAGCAGACTTTGGTGTGTCTCCATACTTCTTCTCAAATATTGCTTTTATATCATATACTCATGGTGACCACCTATCAGATATGTCTAAGATTCTGTCTGTGTCCTGTGTTTCTTAACTTCTCTTAAATTTTCTGTTTGACATTCTATATAGTCCTCTGGATAATTTCTTCCAATCTATCTTCCTGGATACTAATTTCTTTCCAGCTGTGTCTAATCTTCCATTTAACCCACCCACTGAGTCTTTTATATTAATTATTTTAGGGTTAATTTATAGAATTCTATTGTTTCCTATCCAACTCCTTTTAGTTGTCCCCTATCATCTCTTATTCCCTTCTTGTATGTCTAAGCTTTTCTTGGTTTTATTTACACATATTAAATGCTATTTTATATTGCGTGCTTGATCGTTCTGGATCTTATGCTTTGGCCAGCTTCTGTCTGTACACTCTGGGCTTTATTCCCTTTCTCTCTCGGCAGTAAGCTTCTTTTCCTTGGAACACTATTGTTGAGAATTCTTTAGGCTGAAACTGAATTTGCCAATTTGCATGTCCTTAGCAAAGAACCCCACTTGCTGAAGCCGGTTGTCCGCAGCCCCAGATAACTTGATGTTTCTTGGACTAACTGCCCTAGACTGTGGGAATTCTGGCTGCAGAACCCCCATGAGGGCTGCAGATCCTCAGAGAAGGTGTTACCCATTCCACTCAGCACCAAGGCCAGCGCAGGCAACTTCCCTTTCCCTTCCATGTTCATTTCACATTAACCTTCCCAATAAAGGGCAGACCCTTGCTTCATCCTGCCTCTTTATGCTGCCTAGTTTTTTGCTAGAATGATCCAAATAGAGGGACCTCCAAGTTTCTGCTTGAGTTCCTGCCCTGACTTCTCTCAGAAATGGCGAGTGACCTGAGAGCTGTAAGGTGAACCTAAATTGTTTATGGTCATGGTGGTTTATCACAGCAATAGAAACCCTAACTAGGACATCCTTTCTCCCTGCACGGCTGCCCCAAAGGGTTCTTCTCTGTCAACACAGCCAGCAGACACCCCAGGTTGACCAGACAAAAGTGGTTTCTCTCCCTCGTCACATACAGACCTGATTTCATTTTTGACCTCTGCACATTTCTCAACCTGGGGCCACCTTTAAGTACATCAGTACTTAAAGACCTTTAGAATATTTTTTATCTAGAACTTTTAGTTGGTTTTAGCAGGATGTTCTTCAAGTCATGGATTTGGCAATGCTACAAGTAACTAGTTTTGTCCTTATCTTCTGTATACAGATCATGTGTCTGTTTTTAAGCACAAGTTGTTTTTTTTTTTTATTTCATGTGATGAAAATTAATTCTGCATTCTGCATCATTTATTATTTCTATATACTTAGAAATAACTGCATGTTTGCTCCAATGTTGTACAGTTATTAAAGATACACTTTGGAACATTTAAGGTTTAACCTGTTGCCATTCTAAGTCCTCCCACTCTGCACAATCTGCGCCCTAACTAGTGGAGTTATGCAGTTACTATGTTATTCTTTAAAGATGGCCAGCTAGTGGTCCTAGCATTACCAAGTAGTTGTTTATTCTCTAATGATTAGAAATATTACTATTTCATATTGCCATGTGGATCTTTAGGCTCTCCATCATCTGGTATCACTTGTTCTATCATTGTTCCAGGTAATAAAGATTATTACTATTTTTAATGTCAGCTCCATTCGGGGATCTGCCAAAGGCTTTGCTTTCAATTTTGTTTATCAAGAGTTTTCTGGCCACCTTCTTGGATGTTCTTCTGTGAGGCCAAGAATTATTTGACCACGTTTCCTGATATGTTTCTTAAAATGTTGGCTTTGATAGATGTATTTCTTTCTACACTCACCTTTCCTGTAATATATGGCTCTCATTCTCACTGAGAAGCATGTGGGGAAAGCAGGTGGTGTCCTTTACGCATTTGACACTGATGAGAGATTAGCAAAAGGGTCTATTTCAGGGATGTAGTCAGGTGAAAAGTGCTAGCAAGGATGGGAGAAACATGCAGAGATAAACATTGGGAAGTCACTGACACTATAGAGCCTCATAGAACAAAGATACTGGAGTTCGTATGACCATCTGACTGGAACGTCTCATAAAAATGACACAACAGTCAGATCCACTCACTTCCCTCACACCTCCTTCTGAATGTTTGTAGTTTATCACCTGGAGAAAACTAACAAATCCAAAAGAAGGGGGGCATCAAGTGAAGCCTATGATGGCACAGCCTTCTGCAGGAAAGACAAGGCCAGTATACAGATCTGGGGTGCAGACGGTAAGCTCACACTAGATTTATGGCTTGGTAGCTTTTCGTGTGTACAATACTGAAGATGCTGTTGTGACTTGCAACCTGAAATTTATGCACAGGGAAACCCTACCGAAAGCTATCTTAAAGAAACAATGGACTTATTATCCTGAAGAGAGGGGACTTTGTGAAACTCAGGTGCATGTCACCTGTGTGGGTAACAGCTGCTTTTGACTTCAGATATGATATGTTCTAGGCAGCAAACTTTCCTTGTCAGATTGTAAAGTCGAAATTTTTCTGGTGACAGAGAACAGCAGCAGGCAAATTGCCTGTCTCTTCCACAGACACAGAGCCTTAACATCCCATCCATTACAGGATGATCTCATTAGCTTCAGCTTTGAAATACAATTTTCTACTCCCTGATTGTAAAATCCCCAAAGATGCCAGTGAAGTTTTCATTTCTCCTCCAAAGGAATGCAAAATGCTAAATCTTTCCACAAAGAGAATCCACAGAAAATCATAAAGAGTGGTTTAAATTCAAGAGCACCTGGAAGGAATACAGAAATCGGCAAGTGAGAACAAACTGGGCCTCTTCCAGGAATGGTAGTTTGGGATCATCACGCTCTTCTGTTGGCTAACTCCTCTGCTTACTGAACCAGGGGTATCTGTGGTCAAAGCGAATGCCTTTGACTCAAGGCAGGAAGAAGAAAACCTGAACTCAACCAGGCTCTGCTGGCCGAGCCTGTCTGTAGATCTTCCTAAGGACCAAGGAGAACTCAGAGCTTTTAAAAACATATGTCTCACCTTCGTTCTGTTACTTTTTGTTTTTGTTTTTCTTTTTCTGATATAGAGATTAAACTCAGGACCTCATGCATGCTGGAGATGCGCTCTATCATGGAGCAATCTCTCCAGCCCTCTGACCCACTTCCTGGAACGCAAGAGTCTCCTGTAGAAGACAAGTGAGAGGCTTCAGCTGAAGGACAGACAAGGGTTAGTGAACCGTATGCCCTAGTCCTTTTCCTGTCATATGCCAAGAGGGTACTGTTAACCATGGCCATTGTCACCAATGGAATAAAGACCTTCCATCCTGATAATGTGTTTTGGCATCAGGACATTTAAGCAAACACAAGAAATGCCCCTGCACTGGTGTGGCGGCTCTGATTAAATCAACCATCAGTGGAGTCTCAGGGAGAGACTCTAGCAAATGAACAGATTATTGAATTCTTCGAGGTCATTTGAAGCACATGAGGCTGCCTAGGAGAAGCAAGCAAATGAAACAATCTCTTCTGTGTCATGTTCTCATTAGAGTTCGGGATCTTGATCCAAAGGGACTACAGCTGACCCTAAGACCGTACTCACTGATTTTATTGCATGATCTATTTAATGGACCATGTTTGAATATACTATGGTCTTTATAGTTTCAAAAAAAAGAAAAAAGATCATTGTTTTGTGTGCTTTGTGGAGATGGATTTGCTTAGGGCGGTTCTGCTGGTCCTTCTTAGAACTGCCCCCATTGATCTCCTGTGCTTTTCTGCTGTCTAGATATCATTTAATTCCCCCTTTTCAAGCTTTTCCTGTTTCTATAAGAAAGTCATCTTTTAGTCCTGCCCTTGAGTACCACATCTTCCCTGCCTGCACTCACATACCGACACCATGAATCTATATCCATGCTCTCCCTGCAGCCCAGATTTTCTCTCATCTCTTTCTTAGGTTGAAGGAGATGTTCTGTGCCTCCCATGTCTCTTCATTTAGTTCATCAGAGGATACTGCCAGATTCATCACACTAAAAACTCCACTTTCACCAATACATTCTTTGCCCTAATGCTTGCCTGCCTATCACCTATCATTGGCTTACCAGCTCAGCAATGAGGTTGCTACACCAACTTCTAGTGCTTCTAATGCTCTTGACCAGGGGTCAGCATACTACAACCCATCTCAGCACATGTTCCTGTAGATAAGATTTCACTGGCACTCATTGATGTGCACTTATTTGCATATTATCTGTGGTTTATACACGACACCTGCAGAGTCCAGCAATTTTAGTGGACTGTGGTATCTACAAACCAGACAGTTATGGGGGAAGTTTGCCAACACCTTCCCTAGACATGCTTCTCATATTAAAACCAAACTGTATTCATTAGTTGCCACAGCTTGACATTTGAACATCCGTCACTCCTCTGGAATGTATTTGCCTATCTCATGATAAACATTTCTTCAGAACTCTCCTCATCCACAGCCTCCTTCAGGAACACTTATATCCATTTGCTCATTCATTCCCCCACTGAATCGTTTGCCCTCTAAGTGTGTTTGTTATGTATACATACATTTTGCAAGCACAGTGGTATACAGTGTGGATGTTGAGGGACATGATGGCCCTAGTGAAGTTTACAATCCAGGAGCAAAGATCCACATCAAAAAATAATCAAACATGTACCTTTTTGATTGCAAACTGAAATAGGAGATATGGGGGGAAAAAAGTCTAAGTGCTTATGACAGTAATTTAAATGGCAGGCTCAAGAAAGCCCTGAAGATGATGATGGAAACAAAGAGCCAAATGTTGGGGTGGAAGTATCCCAGGCTTAAAGATTGATGTACAGAGGCCTTGAAGCACAGTACAGGCTGGGTCTCAGGGACTTAACCCCATGGGCTCATGTGACTGGTATCTGCTTAGAACCAAACTGGAAGAGGTCTTAATGACACACCAGGATTTGAGTTGGTATGTGCATGTGTGTGTGCGCGCACATACGTTTGTGTGTTTGTCTGTATGTGTTTGTATGGGGTGGGAGCTACCATTATACAGTTCTGACTCTGGAAGAATATGTTCAGACTTACACTTTAGGCTATGTGTGATTGGAAGAGATACAGGGTGCATCTTCTGTTAGCTAACTCGTGTGTGTTTTGTTAATCCTTTGTGGATTGATTTGGAGTAGACTTTGGTCATCTACTTTGTCTTATGGCTTTTTTTCCCCCTCCATACCACTGACCTATGTTTGTGTCTTTTTGGCCTGTCAAATCTGTCCTCTCACCCTACCCAGAGTCTCCCGTACCACATTCTACCATGCACTGAGTAAAGTGAGCATGTAATAATAAAGAGTGACTTGGAGTCACAAGCTCCACATCTCTCTGAGAGTTAATATTTTCAGGTCAGATATATCCCTTAGTCATAGTGAGACAGCGCTTTCCCTCTACAGGTAGAAGTAGGAGCCACGGGGGGAAAGTCCACCCTTGCTTTCTTCCTTGTTTGAGCCAGAGATCCTTACTATGCCTCACATAATAGCAAGGCATTATCTTTGTGAAACTAGAATTTAGCAAAATGGAATGACTTGTTTTTCAATGGAAGAAAAGCTACCAGTCTTTACACAGTCGAGCTGTGAACCCAAGCTGTTTTTTCAGAGATGCTAGTGATGATGATGTCATGCATTGAGTCCTGAAAAGATGGGCCTGTGATCCAGCACCAGAAATGTGTGAATGTGCTCTCCATTAGAAAACTCTTTGCAGATATAATTAAGGATCTCTGTCTTATAAATCAGGTTAGCCTGGATGGTGTGCTCCTTCCTCCTCCAGTGACAAGACAGACCATTACTGATAAAACAGGAGGTAAAACTGAAAGGAATAATAAGACCTTGCCTTCTTGGGTTTGCATTGTTTTCTTTGGGATCTGGAGATGAATAATCCATGGTCTCTTGCATGTCAAGCAACTAGTCTGTCACTGAACTGTAGCCCCAAGTCCCCTTGATCTACCCTATAGTTCTGTGTGAAAGATCCTGTTCACCGCATGATTCTCAGGGCAGTGTTTTATGTTACAGGAAAGACAGAAGCCCAGGAGACCTGAGCCCAGGAGACCTGACCTCCCCAACACCCAGAGACCTTGATAGTTTTTTTGAGAGGGTTTGTCTTAACAAGCACTAGCAGGAGAAGTGAGAAAAGGAGAGAAAGGAAGTGCACTGTGAGCAGGGGCTTACTAAATCATGCTGAGGCCTCTTGGAGGTGGCATCCCAGATGCATTGGAAGTGAAAGTTCTCTGAAAGAGAACAACAACAAAATGCACTTTAATTGAATCTTCTAAAAGGCTAATTAGCTGATCAAATCATTAGTGTTGTGAAAGGCTGGAATATTGCAGGTCTGGAGCCTAATTACTCTTTATCTAGGGCTATCTTTAGATCTCTCAGTAGCTACTCTTTGCCTAACTCTATGTCTAACCCAACATCTTGTGACAATTTTTTAGGTAAACCTTTTGGCTTCTACTAGCCAATAGGTTAAGAATGCCTTCAGATAGTGTCTAAATTCTATAGCAGAGGTTCCCCCTTGTTCTGTCCTGCTGGAATTTGTCTACCTGATATTTCCAACAATGCATTTAAAAAAGTGTATCATTCATGATTTTGTTTTGTTCCTATAAAAGCTTCATAAAACTTGCCACAGTGAAACATGAAATTTGAAGTAACTTGAACCTGTGTTCCTGGGCCATGGTAACACATATTTAGCTCCAATATAAACTATCTTTTATCCTCTTTGAGACGAAAACTGCATTGTGTGTCCTGGCCAACAGGTAAAAAAAAAAAAAAAAAGGTGGCCTGCTGATCTGCAAATCTCAACTCATTTTTGTCTTTAGTATTGATTCCCCTGGAGATCTGGCTTCCTTCATTCTCAGCCATTCACAAGTCCAGAAGGAGCTTTAGCAGAGAGTGGCATTGACAGCCTGAGCCCCCTGGCAGATAGCAGAATGATGTAGAGCAAAGGAGAGGGACTGGGGCCCACACTTGGATTTGCTACTGGTCTGGGAAACCTCCACCGAGGAGTGGAAAAGACTTGAAAGACATTGACTCTGGTGTTCTCTGCAGAATGCAACACCATAAAAAAAAAAAAAATCACCTATGCTGTCCAGGAGGGAAATAAGCCACTCTCTCAATTGCCTCTCACAATCCCCCAGTAGAAACTTGTCTTTAAGATTAGTTTTTTTTGTAGTCAGCTGATGGCATGGTATACACAGAGTAGCCAACAATGGAACTGCTCCAAGTCATTAATGACACGACTGAAAACATGGGAAAAGCAATAATAATAATAATAATAATAATAAACAATCGGCCCAGACAAATCTTCGGAGTACATGCAGAGTGTACAAAGTTTGCATGAAATGCCTCTGCGCATATATACATGTATGTTTGTGTGTGTATGTGTTAT
>NC_034597.1:76260486-76288791 GCF_900095145.1 Mus pahari | reverse complement strand
GTGTGTGTGTGTGTGTGTGTGTGCAGGCATGCATGTGCCACAGCTCATACGTGGAGGTCAGAGGATACCCCTGGGTATCCATCCTTGCTTTGCACTTTGTTTGAAAAAAATGTCTCTTGTTTTCAGTTGACTAAGCCAGGTTAGCTGGCTCTGGAATTTCTCAGACTCTCCATTTCTAACTCCCATACCCAAATAGGAATGTTGTTTTACAGAGTTTCATGTGAGCTAGGGGATCCACACTCGGGCTCTCAAGTCTGTGTGGCTGGCAAGTTATTTGCCCTCTGAGCCGCCTCCCCAGGCCTTTGTTTTAAATAAAGAGTCCTAGAAAGAACTAAAAGCAAAGCCTTTAATCCTTTTACTGAAGCTTGACCATAGGCAAGAAATCTTCCAACAAGCAATAACGATCAACACTATGCCGAGAGAGTCATTTCTTATCAACAGACCCGGCATGTCACAAGATAAGATGGCTCACATATCTCAGAATATTGTAGGGGCATAGAGTGGTGGCTAACAGGTTTGAACCTCAAGTACAGAACTGAATTCTAGCCATGCCAAGTTCATGATTGTGTGAGCAAATGACATCCCTTTGTGTGTACAAAAGGGCAAGATGATTTCATGGCTAAAACCATGAGAAAAACGTGGATGTTAGACTCATGCTTACATAGGGCAGGTGCTCTCTATACAACTGATGTCATGGCTGATTTTGCCCAGTGTTCAAGTCTGGGTGTTTTGTGTCACTCAGAAACACAAAACCTAAGAACATGCAGAGAACATTTGGTCCTCCTACTTCTCTTTGACATATGGGGTGCTAAATATTATATTTAGTTCTGAAGGGTTTTCCATGAAGATGCTAAAGCCTGATGCATGCCTTTTTAGTTAAAACGTATATGAAAAGGGTAAAATCTGCATAGTAAGGATCCACAGTAGTCTTCCTCAGTGCCCAGAAAAGGAACATCTGGAAGGATGGGGCAGTTCCTGGTCTGAGAGCAAATGTGTGAGTGTTAGCAGGCAGGCTCCAGCGGGGAGTTTCCAGCTTACTGGGTTGCAGACCTCCGACGGCTCTCCTAACTGTCTCATGGCTTTCCCAGAACAACCACATGCCCCCTCACTTCGCGAAACGTCTCCCCTCAGAGCCCAGCACTTCAGTATTCCTCCCCAGCCCACGGACTGCTCATAAGTATTTTAAGCGCATGTAGTGGAATTAACAGAAAATCTATTTATAGTACTTTTTCTTCTTGAGGAACTTGAAGATAAAATTTGAGAGATGCTGAAGTCCTCCTGGAGCTATTTCGGTACCTGCAGAAAGGTAGATTAGAAAGATGAGTGCCGTCTGATGAGAGTTTAGAATGGTCTCCAGGCAGCCCAAGCTGTGCTTCCAGCCCACTGGCAGGCCATGGCAAATGGCTGACACTAGCTGTGCCTCAGTTTTCCCATATGCAAAGTGGAGATAAAAATACACCTCCCCACCAGGGATGTTCCGAGGATTAATGAAACAATATCAGAGAAGCACTTTGTGGTGTTATATATCCCAAAAGGTATTACCATTATAAAATGCACAATATAAGACTCTATTTTTTTACTTTGTGACTTTGATGGCATGAACAAACTTCACCCTCCAGCTTTTTAATATGATTATAAGCCCTTTACAAGAATGGAGCTTTCACTTTGCACAGCGGGATACATAATATTTCTTATAAATTTAATTTAGAAAACGGCAGGAAAATAATGTTAAGGATTTGCCTTAAACCCACTAAAGCAAGGCAATTCCATTAATACTGCCACTCCATCTTTAACTCGACGCATTGTGCCTTAAGATGACAATCTCCCAGATCCCTGCAATTCTTCCGAACAATGAAGGTAAACCTGAGATACAGGGCACACTTTGTCTGTGCTTTTTTTTCTTTTTCTTTTCTTTTTTTTTTCTTTTTCTAAACCTGCCTAGTTAGATCCTTAACAACACCCATAGTGATTATTTCTTCTTTTGAAGCAATAGTTGGAAAAGTTCTTCCATAAGTTCCATCTTAACTTCCCATCATGGATGCCTTCCGTACTACTCCCGCTGTGGACCTACAACTTCTGACTGCCTGTGGTCAAGGCATCCTGGAGCAAACTCTGCCTGCCGGAGGGAAAATGGAGCTTCGGAGCTTTTAGGTATTGGTGTGATTTGAAAAGCTCTTCTCCTCGAGAGCTTTAAAATTAGCTCACAGCCTATGACAAACGCTCCTGTTCGAAGCATTTCTTCTGAATCTCCCCATGGAAATGTCCTAACTGCTGCAACAAATTGTCTTAAACCTTGGAACATAAAATAATGCAAATTCACTACCTTTAGGCTCCTTGGGTTAAAAGCCCAACATGGTTCTCACCAGATTGAAATCAGGGCATTCATAGAGCAGTGAGGAGGCCCAGATCCCTACAGTGGTGGCCCCTTCTTGCTTCTGCATAGCCTGAAAAAAATGATTTACTGCTTCCTATATCCCCATTTGACATCCTCTACTGCTTCCTTATTTTACTTCCAAATACCTTTATTGTCAAAAAAGAAAAGGACAAGATTGGAGAGATCTCTCCACAGATAAGAGAACTTGCTGTTCTTGCAGAGGATTTGGGTTTGGCTCCCAGAATACACATAATAAAATAGCTCACACCTGTCTGTCACTCCATTTCCAGGGAATCTGATGCGCTCGTCCACTCTCCACAGACACTGCACAGACATGGTACAAAGCCATGCGTGCATCCAAATATGCATATACTTAAAATTAAATAAATCTAACCAATATTTAAAGGAAGAGAACATGGAGGTGGGAAAGCATGTGTTTGGGATGTCTGGAGGAAGTGGAGAAGGAGTCAGGGGTAGATATGTGTTGTGGTAAATATTTGGGGATTTCTACCCCACTTTAGATCATTTAGTTCCTAAGTAAAAGACACAAGCTTTAATATTTATAATAAGCCTTGAAAGCACTAGAGCTGGGCAGATATCAACCCTATATGTTATTTTTATCTTACTGCCAATAACCCAAAGATATCACTTGCCATGTTCCACCTGGGCCACTCCTACTCCCACTGGATGGCCCTCATGACTATGTGTTCATAATTCACTACCCCATGACATCTCTCTTCTTCCTTTTTTCCCTCTCACATGGTCCCTGCCTCAGATCCCAAGCCTGGGAACCAAAGCCCTGCCTAACTCACTATGCCCAACTACAGTCTGTAGGCATTTATTAACCAAGTCTGGATAACTTGGGGGGGGGGCAGGTTATGACAAAAGCTTGTATACATAAGGATCTCTTCATCTTGAGGCAATAAGACCCTGGGGCAGAGAATTTAGCATTACAATACTTTGACACAGACCAAACCTCAACAAATATAGTTGAGATACATCATACATATGAAATTGTCAAAGAATAAAGAAAAATATTTCTCAAAATAAAATCTTAGTACTTCCATCTGGCCCTCCTAGATAATCCAGAACCATCCTGCATATCTCAGGGTGAACTGATTAGTTAGCTTCATTCCAATTGAAAGCTTAGTTTTCCTTTAACATCAAACAGTCCATATCCATGGGTTCAGAGGATTACAACTTGGGCAACTGTATTGGATGGGGACATTGTGCTACTTGCCACAAGGCCCAGCTATCCTCATCAGATATCATAGGTCCATAAACCACAGGAGTGGTGACATGGGATGTTGTTCCTGGAGTCAGAAGCTGTACTGGAAATCCACTTTTCTCTGTTTTATGGCAATGCCCTCTTCCTTATCAGATCCAATGTTCCATTCTCTTGAGTGAGAATCTTACCACATCCAGATTGGTGTATCACTTGCTGCCGACTGGATAAATCTGGATAAATGATAAATTAGTTCAGTGTCTTGGGCAACCTGCCTCTGGTAGGAGATTCTCCCATTGGAAGGAATCTGGATCTAGATAAATCCTGAATATTTAAAGTGGGAGCCATGAGTCTCACTCTATAGCTCTTCCTGAATTCTATTTCTGCATGCCTCTGTACAGCTGAGTGTGGCCACAGCCGCACTGTAATATAATGATTAACTTTAATTGTCAACTTATGGATTGATAGACACCTCTAAGATTAGTAAAGTACCTGTCTGTGTATCTGTGAAGGTTTTTTTTTTTTTTTTTTTTCCAGAGAGGGTGTTATGTGTGAGAGCAGCAGAGGGGGAAAGCCCCATCTTAGATACGGGTAGCACCATGCCTCAGGCTGGAGGCACAGATAGAATGAAAATAGAAAAAGGAGGCGGCTGACCCGCAGGTGAAGTTCCATCCATCCTTAGCACTCTATAGTGACTGCCATCACCTGAAAAAGAACAGGCTGCAGCCTTTTCCACTTTTACACATGGAATCACACCAAAAATTCCCAGGGAATGCCCAGGCCTTGGACTTCAGACAGAGCTTCTTGCACTGCGCTCAGCTCCTGTGTTCTTTGCCTCATTAGCATGTAGGAAGCCATTGTTGGACCACCCAGCCAGTTGATTTTTATCCCTTTATAATTATTGGTTGAGTTCTTCTAGAGAATGCTGCCTAATAGAGACAGTGAATAATAGTTGCCTTCATTATAGCACACCTATGTAGCACGTATGCACGGAGGCAAACCCTTTGCATACTGTGTGCAGGATGCATGATCTGATCATTGTGAATCAGCTCAGGTTAATTGACTCCACAGTTACCTTGTTCTCTTACTTGGGGATATTTGGAGGTACCAAATAACCTCAAATATCTTGGACCTTTCGGCATTCTTTCTGTGCTTTTCTGTCCCTTCACTCTATCTTTGTATATCAGAGCTTTGCCTCCTTGTTAGAGGTGATTGGTTAATTACTTATCCTATAAAGCCTTTCTTCTTAGAAAGAAAAGCTTCCAGCAGCATTGGAAAGGACTACGGGTGAGTTCCCACACTCTGACAGTGACAAGAAGACACCTGTGGTCCGCTGAGGTCCTCACATCATTCCACAGGGCAGCTGTCTATGTTCAGGCATGGCTCCTCTCAGATGGAAACAAATGAAGCCCAAAGCCTCCCCACTGTGAAATTCTACAGTATTCAAGGAGGGCAGTGTGGGAGATTGACTGGCAACCAAAGATTAATTGGGTCTGTGTGGGTAAGTGCTCGATGAGACAAGGTCAGCCTTTGCTCGGTGTCAGCTTGAAAGAGGATGTTGGGAGTGGAGTCAGGAGGCTGTGAAGGGCAGCCTCAGGGTCAGAATGACAGCAGCTCAGGGAAGGCTCTGGGCTGTGAAGTAAAACAAGCACCAGTGTAAATGACCCGGGGCTCTGATGATATGCCACAGTGATGAGCGTGCTCTTCAACTGACATTCAAATGACTGAAATATCCCCCCCCCCCACCTCAAAGGCCTGAGCTACACTGAGGGAGAACTCAGATCACCAACCAAGGATTTAACGTTTACTAAACATAGTGTTAAAAGGTTTCTCAATCCCCAAGGTTTGAAGCCTTTGTGATAATGTCACAGTGAGGTGCAGTTAATAGAATGCATGGGTGGCCCCCTTGAAAAATATATACTTCTAAATGAGTCTATTAAATTGCTAAAAATATTGTCTCTAGCAGATACAGCCTTTTCTCCTAAAGATAGATTCAAAGAGAAAGACAGTGAATATATAGGTTTGGGCTCTTCTGGTCTATTTGGGGCTGGGATCTATAATCAACTTTGCTACTTCTCATTGTATCTGGATGTCTGATAGAAAGAAAATTTAGAGAGTGAGGTAAGGTAAAAAGAAAAATAAGAAATATGTAAATACTGAAAGAATTACCATGCTGAAGGTGTTGGGTTTAAAGCTTGTGATTATACATGGCCTAGCTGGGAAATGCTAACGCTAACAGACTAATCCGCCCACTTAGGACATTTACTCTTGAGCTGGATTCCTTGCTGCAGGCCTTGCTCCATGGCCCGGACAACCCCATGCCCATCCTCAATGTTTGGTTCTACTTGGAGATAAATAAGTCTAGCTTACTGACTCAAGCTAACCAGTACTACACAGACTAATGCAAACACAGTGTTAGGTTTTTAAGAGAAATGGAAATATAGTTTTTCCAATGGCCAAGAAGCTCATGAATCAGGTATCTGGGAAGTCACATTAATAATCAGAGGCCCTCTCTTGAGCAGCAAAGACAACACTAACAGCAGCATCCTGTCTAGCTGAAGAGTATGAAACAATAGTAACCAAATAGCATAGCTATGGCCTAGCAACCACCACATGTCAGTGAAACAGGACAGACCAGAGAACACAGAAGCATACCCACACATTTATAGCAAACTAGGTTTTGTTTTGTTGTTGTTGCTGCTGCTGCTGCTGCTATTACAAAATAACTTACAAAATCTGCTTAAGGAATGAGGGGTTTATTTTGTCTCACAGTTTGCAGGCACAGTTCCTCGTGACAGAGAAGGCAAGGGTGCAGGACTATGAGGCAGCTGGTCATGATCCTCAGCGAGGAATCTGAGATTGGTAAACGCTGGTGTTCAGCTTGCTTTCTGCTCTTATTCATTAGAGGAAGGCTACCAGATCTAGGATGAGTCCTTCCACTTCAATTCCCATTTTAGAAAGTTCCTACAAATAGACATGCCCAAAGGTGTATCTGCTAGGTAACTCTAAATTCTGTTAAGTTGAAAATCCGTACAAACCAGGCACTGAAAACATACACTGGACAAAGTCCACTACTGCCTTTCACAAATGGTGCTGGGAAAGCTGGATGTTGATATGAAGACACTGGACCCAGGTCTCTCACAATTTGTAGAAACCAATCCGAATGGATTGATCAAAGACTTAGATGATCCCAAACCATAAAGCAACCCGAAGAAATCACAGGGAAAGTATTTTAGGTATTGGTCCCAGGGAAGATTCTTTTGTATAGGAACCCGGAAGCACAAGTGAAAAATGGGATTACATCCAACAGGGAACTTATCTTCAGCCAAGGAAACAATCGACAGAGTAAAAAAGGCAACCTAAAGGATGGAAAACATATTGGCAAACTTTTCTTCTGAAAAAGGTTAAGGTTGCATTATTATTACTCAGAGTGCATGCATTATTCAGAATGCATAATCAACTCTAACAACTCAACAGCAAAGTTAACCCAAACAATCCACACTTGAATAGATCAAATAGCTGGACTTGGTAGTACACATCTGTCTTCTCAGCACTCAGAAGGCATAGGCATAATTGCTCCAAGTACAAGGCCAGCCTGGACTTCGTAGTTAGTTCCAGGCAAGGCAGGGATGCAGAACAAAATAAACACACAGAGATGAGCAAATGGTCTACAATGAGCAGATGGTACACAAATGGCCGACAAGTATATAAAAATGCTAAGTATCACAAATCATCAGGGAAATGCAAATAAAACCCAATTTGAATGTCTTTTTTTTCCCTTAAAAAAACCCACAAATGCTGGTGAGGAGACACTGTAGACAGTAATGTAAATTGGGGTCACCACCAGAGAAAACAGATTCCTCAAAACAAAAACAAAAACAAAAACAAAAACAAAAACCTAGGAATAGTGCTATATGGTGCAGAAGTTCCACAACTGGGTACAAATATAAAGGAAAGGACATCAGTCTGTGGAAGAACTATTTACAATAGACAAGCTATAGAGTCAACTTAGATACCCACTGATAAATGAATAACATAAACGTGGTATATACCCAGAAAGGAATATTAATCAACCATAAAAAGGAATGGGATTCTGTCATTTAAAGCAACATGGTGAAGTGAAATGTCAGAGAAGACAAATGCCACCTGTGCTCATTCCTGTAAAGAAGATAAAGTAGAATATTTCATAGAAGTAGGGGATAGAATAGCAGCTGTTGGATGCTGCAAAGATACTGGTGGATTGAGACACAGTTGTCTGTATAGGAATTGAATAAGAAGTAAATTCCTTGGTTGGAGAGAAGGCTCAACAAAAAGAGCATGTATTGGCTCTTGCAGAGGAACTGAGTTTGACTCCCAGGAAGCCTGCTGCAACAGGTCACACAGCTCTACCTGTCTCTGAGGAGGCCTGCTCTAATCTGAGATACCATGGCTAGTTAACATCAGAGATAACCGGATGGCAAGAGGCAAGCACAAGAACATATGCAACAGAAAGAAACCAATGTAATTGGATATTATCAGAACTCAGTACTCCTCTCACAGCAAGCCCTAGATACCCTAATACACCATGAAAAGCAAGATTCTGAGCTAAAGTCCCATTTCATGAAGATGACAGAGGCTTTTAAGGAAGATATAAATAACTCCTTTAAAGAGATACAGTAAAACACAGGCAAACAGGGAGAAGCCATTAAAGAGGAAACAAATAAATCCTTTAAAGAAATAAAAAGAAAATTAATCAAACAGGTGAAGGAATTGAACAAAATGGCCCAAGACCTAAAAATGAAAATAGAAACAATAAAGAATTTACAAATGGAGGCAACCCTGGAAAACCTAGGATGGAGAACAGTAACTACAGATATAAGCACTACCAACAGAGATGGAAGAGATAATCTCAGGTGTAAAAGATATCATAGAAGTTATTGATTCATCAGTTAAAGAAAGTACAAAGTGTAAAAAATAAGTTCCTACCCAAAACATCCAGGAAATTTGGGACACAGTGAGAAGACCAAACCTAAGAATAATAAGAATAGAAGAGGGTGAAGATTTCCAATTCAAAGGGCCAGTAAGTATCTTCAAAAAAAAAATCACAGACGAAAACTTCTGTAACCTAAAGAAAGAGATGGCTATAAACATACAAGAAACTACAAAACATCAAGTAGATTGGAACAGAAAAGAAAATTCTTCTGCTATATAATCAAAACACTACATGTACAGAACAAAGAAAGAGTATTCAAAGCTGTAAGGTACCCTGTAATGGCAGACTTATCAGAATTACACCTGACTTCTCAACAGAGACTCTATAAGGCAGAAGATCTTGGACACATGTCATGCAGACACTAAGAGACCACAGATGCCAGCCCAGACTACTACACCCAGCAAAACTTTCAGTCACAATAGATGGAAACACTGAGATATCCCATGACAAAACCAAATTTAAATATCTATTACTAATATCTATTTACTAATCTAACCCTACAGAGGCTACTAGAAGGAAAACTCCAACACAAGGAGGGTAACTACACCCAAGAAAACACAAGAAATTAGTCAACTCACAACAAACCCAGAAGAAGAGAATCAGACACACACAATACCACCTTTAACAACAAAATAGCAGGAACTAACAATCATTGGTCATTAATATCTCTCAACATCAATTGACTCAATTCCTCAATAAAAAGACACAGATTAACAGACTAGCTATGCAAACAGAATCCGTCATTCTGCTACATACAAGAAACACACCTTAGCAACAAAGACATACTACTTTAAAGTAAAGAGTTAGCAAATGGTCCAAGAAACAAGCTAGAGGTGGCATTCTAATATCTAATAAAATAGACTGTCAACCAAAAGTAATCAAAAGAGATGAGGAAGGACACTTCATACTCATTAAAAGAAAAATACACTAAGATGAAATCTCAAATCTGAACATCTATAACCTACTCATATTCATAAAAGAGACTTTACCAAAGCTCAAAATACATATTAAAAATCACACAATAATAGTGGGAGAGTCTAACACTCTACTCTCACCAATCAACAGGTTATTAAAACAGAAACTAAACAGAGAAATAGTGAAGCTAACAGAAGTTATGTTCCAAATGGATTTAACAGATAATTACAGAACAGTTCACCCCAAAACAAAAGAATATACCTTCTTTTCAGCACTGTATGGAACTTTCTCCAAAAATGACCATATAATCAGATACAAAGCAAAATTCAACAGATACAACAAGATTGAAATAATTTCTTGACTTCTATCACAGGCTAAGACTGGTCTGTAATAACAACAAAAACAATAGAAATTGCACATACTCATGGAAACTGAACAACTCTCTATAAATAAATTAAAGACTTTTTAGAATTTAATGAAAATGAAGGCTCAACATACCCAAATTTATGGGACACAATGAAAGCAGTGTTAAGAGGAAAATTCATAGCGCTAAATGCCCTCAGAAAGAAGTTGGACAGATGCAACTTAACATCACACCTGAAAGCTCTAGAACAAAGATAAGCAAACACACTCAAGAGTAGTAGATGGCAGGAAATAATCAAATGCAGGGCTGAAATCAACCAATTAGAAACAAATGGAACAATACAAAAAATGAACAAAACCAAGAATTGGTTCTTTAAGGAAATCAACAAAATAGATAAACCCCTAGCCAAACTAACTAAAAGGTAAAGAGACAATATCCAAATTTACAAAATAAAAAATGAAAAGGGAGACATAACAACAGAAATAAAGGAAATTAAAAAAAATCAGATCTTACTACAAAAGCCTACACTTAACAGAACTGGAAAATCTAAATGAAATTAATGATTTTCTAGAAAGATACTATGTACCAAAGTTAAATCAAGATAAGGTAAACCATCTAAACAATCCACCAACCCCTAAGGAAATAGAAGCTGTCATTAAAACCCTCCCAACCAGAAGAAGAAAAAAAGCAAAAAAGCTCATAGCCAGATGGCTGTAGTGCAGAATTCTATCAGACCTTCAAAGAAGAGCTAATACCAATACTCTTCAAAAACTATTCCACAAAGTAGAAACAGAAAGAACACTACCCAATTCATTCTATAAAGTCATATTTACTCTGATAACTACAGCACACAAAGACCCAACAATGATAATAGAACTTCAGACCAATTTTGCTAATGAATATTGATGTAAAAGTACTCACAAACACACAGAAACACATCAAAACATCATTCACCATGATCAACTATGCTTCATTCTAGGGATGTTGGGATGGTTGAAGATATGAAAATATATCAATGTAATCCATTATAAAAACAAACTCAAAGAAAAAAGTCACATGAGCATCTCAATAGATGCAGAAAGAGCCTTTGACAAAATCCCAAAGCTCTTCATGTTAAATGTCTTGGAAAAATCAGGAATTCATGGCACATACCTAAACATAATCAAAGCAATATACAGCAAGTCAGCAGCCAACATCAAATTAAATGGAGAGAAACTTTTTTTAATTATATATTTTCTTCATTTACATTTCAAATGCTATCCTAAAAGTCCCTTATACCCTCCTCCCGCCCTGCTCCCCAACCCACCCACTCCTGCTTCCTGGCCCTGGCATTCCCCTGTACGGGGGCATATAATCTTTGCAAGACCAAGGGCCTCTCTTCCCAATGATGGCCAATTAGGCCATCTTCTGCTACATGTGCAGCTAGAGACATGAGCTCAGTAGGTACTGGTTAGTTCATATGGCTGTTCCTCCTATAGGGTTGCAGACCCCTTCAGTTCCTTGGGTACTTTCTCTAGCTCCTCCATTGGGGGCCCTGTGTTCCATCCAATAGCTGACTATGAGCATCCACTTCTGTATTTTCCAGGCACTGGCATAGCCTCACAAGAGACAGCTATATCAGGGTTCTGTCAGCAAAATCTTGCTGGCATATGCAATAGTGTCTGGGTTTTGTGACTGTTTGTGGGATGGATCCCCAGGTGGGGCAGCCTCTGGATGGTCCTTCCTAAATGGAGAGAAACTTGAAGCAATCCCTCTAAAATCTGGGACTAGGCAAGGCTGCCCACTTTCTCCCTACCTATTCAATGTAGTACTTGCAGTTCTAGCTAGAGCAATAAGAAAACAAAAGGAGATCAAGGGGACACAAATTGCAACAGAAGTCCAGTTATCACCATTTGTGGATGATATGACAGTATACATAAGCAACCCCCAAATTCTAGCAAAGATCTCCTATAGCTGATAAATAACTTCAGCATAGTGGCTGGATATAAAATTAACTCAAAGAAACCAGTAGCTTCTCTTTATACCAATGACTGAGAAAAGAATTCAGAAATGGCACACCTTCATAATAGCCACAAGTAGTATAAATTATCTTGGTGTAACTCTTACCAAGCAAGTGAAAGATCTGTATGACAAGAACTTCAATTCCCTAAAGAAATAAATTTAAGAAGACTTCAAAAGATGGAAAAAAATCTTTCATGTTCATGTATCAGTAGGATTAACATAGTGAAAATGGCCATCTTACCAAAAACCATCTACAGATTCAATGCAATCCCCTTCAAATGCCAACACAATTCTTCACATATATGAAAAGAGCAATTCTCAACTTTGTATGGAAAAACAAACAAACAAAAAACCCCACAGGATAGCCAAAATAATTCTCAACAATAAAAGATCTGTTGGGGGAATCGCTATCCCTGACCTCAACTGTTCTATGGAGCAATAGTGATACAAACAGACAAGTAAATCAAGGAAACAGAGTTGAAGATCCACATAACGAAACCCACACACCTATAGACACTTAATCTTTGACAAAGAAGCCAAATATATGTAGTGGAAACAAGAAAGAATCTTCAATACATGGTGCTAATCTAGCTGGTGGTCTGTGTGTACAAGAATGAAAATAGATCCATACTTATCACATAGCTCAAGTCCAAGTGGATCAAGGACCTCAACATAAAACCAGATACACTGAATCTAATAGAAGAGAAAGTGAGAAAGAGCCTTGAACTCATTGGCACAGGGGAAGTTTTCTTAAACAGAATTCCAATAGCTTAGGTTCTAAAGATCAACAATTGATAAATGGGATCTCATGAAACTGAAAAGTTTCTGTAAGGCAAAAGACATTGTCAGTAGGACAAAACAGCAACCTACAGATTGGGGAATAAAACCCTTCACTAACCCTATACCCAAGAGAGGGCTAATATTCAAAATATATAAAGAACTCAAGCTGGATGTTGGTGGCGCACACCTTTAATCCCAGCACTCGGGAGGCAGAGGCAGGCGGATTTCTGAGTTCGAGGCCAGCCTGGTCTACATAGGACAGCCAGGGCTACACAGAGAAACCCTGTCTCAAAAACAAACAAACAAACAACCCCCCCCAAAAGAACTCAAGAAGTTAACCTCTAAAAACCCAATGGGGTACAGAGCTAAACAGAGCCTTCTCTAGGGAGGAATCCAGAATGTCTGAGGAACACTTAAAGAAATGTTCAAAGTCTTTAGTCATCAGGGAAGTGTAAAACAAAACGACTCTGAGATCCCACCTTACACCAATCAGAATGACTAAAATAAAAAATTCAAGTGATAGCGCCTGCTGATAAGAATGTGGAGAAAGGGGAACACTCTTCCATACCTATTTGGATTGCAATTTGGTACAACCACTTTGGAAATCAATCCAGTGGTTCCTCAAAAAACTGGAGATAGTTCTACCTGAAGACCTAAATATACTGTTCCTGAGCATACACCCAAAAGACATTCTACTGTTTCAGAAGGACATGAGCTCCACTATATTCCTAGCAGCCTTATTTGTTAATCACCAGAAACTGGAAGCAACCCAGAAACTGTCTCTCAACCAAAGAATGGACACAGTATCAATTACTTTGATCTAATTAGGACACATTTTGGGCATGAATGCATCCACATATATACATTACTCCATTTTTATAGTTACTGTGTAAAAGAATATGGAAAATAGATATAAAGATTAGAATTTAATTTAGAAAAAATAACCATAGAAGATCACTGATTTTTCAAAGGAAACAATCTAAAAAAAAATTCTTTTCATGTGACAATTGAACTTATAGGAGCAGACATCGGAATGGAGGTTCCAAAGACTGGGGGACAGCACCTGGATGATGATAGTTGAAGGATTAAAAGTCTAGATGTGGATGAGTTGACTCATTTTGAAGATAAGTTGCATGGCATGGTGAGTATGTCTAATATAAGAGAGTTTAATATCACCAAAGATAAACTTCATATGCTCCCATTGTGAAATATGTTAAGTATTGGAAATGATAAGAGCATTGATTAGCTTGGCTTAATAACTCCATACTGTATTCAAAAGTCATATTGGTTTAGAAACATGTAGCCTAGGCTGACCTCTGACTAGGTCATGGGGTCATTTATTAGAGTTACCCTCAGCTGTAAGAGAGGATACCTAATAACATAACATAGGGTTCCTTAGTGTTCATAGTGGGTTAATCAATTAGTGTGCTGATTACTATTAGCCCTATTTTATAGCTAGGCAAATGATGGCTTAGATTGTTTGCTCTAGATCATACAATCTTCAGGGATAGATACATGAGTTAACTCTGGGCCTGTGTGACTCTCAGTTCAGCATTATATATACTCATTATATACTCCTCCTGCTATCTCAGACTCAGATATACAGCCACTTCCCTGACAGTGCTGGACAAACACCGCCACATCCTTGATTGCATCTCCCTTTAAACTGCCACTCCGACCACTCCTTTCTGCTAACATACTTTTTCTTCTGTCTTCTCTCTTCTAACTCATTCTTTTTACTGCCATCACAGTGATCTTTCTAAAACAAATATCTGACTTCCATGAACATCTCCCCCCCCCCCCCAAAAAAAAAGCTGCTTAATTGTGTTTGGTAGGATAAGCCCAGATTCCCTGACCGGGGTTGCAAACTGTTTCATGACCTGTGCTGCTGGTCTCTCACTCACCATTTCACTCTCTCCCCCACCCTACTTTCTACTCCTTCACATTGAACAGTCTTCTTTCTTGGAATCTCTATGTCTCTCCTTTGCTCTCTGGCTCCTACTCTGTCAATCTCTCTCTGTATCTTTGTCTAAACCCCTGTATCACATGTATGTTTGTGTGTGCTGCCAAACATGTATGGAGGCCAAAGGACAAGTTGCAGGAGTTTCTTGTCTTCCACCTTGTTGGGAAAGCTGCATCTCTTGTTTCTCCAACCTGCATGCTGCATACTCTGGGCTAACTGTCAGGTAAACTTCTGGGTCATTTTCATGTCTTTGCCTCCCATCTCATAGGAGACTACTGGAGTGGCATCATAACTTTTTCTATGAGGTGGGGTGGGGATGGACTTTGGTCTTGAGTTGGGATCATCAGACTTTCATGGCTAGTGTATGGCCTTTACACTCTGTGCTATCTCCCTGCATTCTCTGTATGCTTCTAATTATCAATCTCCTTTTATTTCTTCTTATCACTTCCTCTCCCTCAGTTGCTTATTACAGCTTCCTTATCTGGTAACATCATCCATCCGCTAATTCCTATCCAATTTGTTGAGCATCAACTCCTTTGCTCCAGGCACCAGGGATAGAGAGCCAAGAAACACAGGGGTGAAATTTCTGTTTCAGTGGAAGAAGACAAATGAGAATCCAAGAAGTTAATAAAGATGAAGTCTTTGGATTTTGATATGTAATGGGCTAAGAAGTTCAGTGATGCTGATGTGATGTTGAGAAGGAGGAGGCAATCTTACCACCCCAAGACCTTTTTTAAAAAAAATGATTGATTGTATTTATTATATATAAGTACACTGTAGCTGTCTTCAGACACCCCAGAAGAGGGCATCAGATCTCATTACAGGTGGTTATAAGCCACCATGTGGTTGCTGGGGTTTGAACTCAGGACCTTTGGAAGAGCAGTCAGTGCTCTTAACTGCTGAGCCATCTCTCCAGCCTTTACCCCAAGATCTTTTTTTTTAAAAATTATTTTATTAGGCATTTTCTTCATTTACATTTCATATGCTATCCCGAATGTCCCCTATACCCTCCCCCCACCCTGCTACCCTGCCCACTCACTCCCACTTCTTGGCCCTGGTGTTCCCCTGTATGGGGCATATAAAGTTTGCAAGACCAAGAGGTCTCTCTTCCCAATGATAGCTGACTAGACCATCTTCTGCTATATATATGCAGCTAGAGACACAAGCTCTGGGGGGTACTGATTAGTTCATATTGTTGTTCCACCTATAGGGTTGCAGACCCCTTCAGTTCCTTGGGTAATTTCTCTAGCTCCTCCATTGGGGTCTCTGTGTTCTATCCTATAGATGACTGTGGGCATCCATTTCTATATTTGCTAGGCACTGGCATAGCCTCACAAGAGATAGCTGTATCAGTGTCCTTTCAGCAAGTTCTTGCTGGCATATGCAATAGTGTCTGGGTTTGGTGGTTGATTATGGGATGGACCCCCGGGTGGGGTAGTCTCTGGATTGTCCATCCTTTCGTCTTAGCTCCAAACTTTGTCTCTGCAATTTCTTTCATGGGTATTTTATTCCCTATTTTGGGGAGAAATGAAGTATCCACGTGTTGGTCTTCCTTCTTGATTTTCTTGTGTTTTGGAGATTGTATCTTGGGTATTCTAGGTTTCTGGGCTAATATCAACTTATCAGTGAGTGCATATCAAGTGAGTTCTTTTGTGACTGGGTTACCTCACTAAGGATGATATCCTCTAGATACATCCATTTGCCTAAGAATTTCATAAGTTCATTGTTTTTAATCGCTGAGTAGTACTCCATTTTGTAAATGTACCACATTTTCTGTATCCATTCCTCTGTTGAGGAACATCTGGATTCTTTCCAGCTTCTGGCTACTATAAATAGGGAAGCTATGAACAGAGTGGAGCATGTGTCCTTATTACCAGTTGGAACATCTTCTGGATATATACCTAGAAGAGGTATTGCTCTTACCCCAAGATCTTAACTGAGAAGAAGCCTATGGTGTACCACTCACAAAGACCAGCTGTACAAAGGCACAAATCTAGAATGGTAATTGAAGAATTAAAGATCCAGAATGACTTCAGGAGAATAATAATTATGGAAATTGATCTTGAAAGCTAATCCCAGTGTTAGGTGAAGCTCATCTTTATAGCCCAAGGAAAGATACTTGGGTTTCCTTCCACATAAAAGAGGAAACAGTTTAGGGTAAACATATTTAGAAGGCTCACTCTGGCTGCAGAGTCAAAAATGTATAATGTATGATGTGTGTGTGTGTGTATGTGTGTTTGTGTGTTTGTGTATTTCAGCTGAATAGGAGGAATAGAAGCAAGAAAGCCCATGAGAACTACATCATTAAGGGCCACGAAAGACTTGAAGGTATTGGACTACAATAGTGGTTGGGTAGATTGTGATAGAGGGAGAGATTCCAGGTGTGTTTTAGAGGTGTCAACATTTGTCTCACACTGTGGGGAGGACCATTTGGGGTGTCAAGGAAAGAAAGAGATTAGGCTGAAGTTTTAGAAGCAAAGATATTCCAAGAATTGCATAAAGGAAACTGAGTGGTTGTGGCACTGTTCCTTTGGGAAAACTCGAGGTATAAACTAGTGAATAAGTGTTCCGAAGTCCTTGAGGGCAGGGAGGGATACATGCAGCACAGGTCCCATACCTGGGTGTATGAATTCAGTTAATAACTCAAGCCTCTCCTATTCGCTGCATCTGGACTACATAATAGCCCCAATTGAACACAAGCACGCTTGTTTATCATCAGTTAAGTGTTCAAACATCTTCTTAGCCATCCCTGTACCAATTATCTCTGGAGGTCAGTCATTTCTATATATAACTAATCTCACCACTTGGATTTTTATTCTAATTTTACTTTTAGCAGCTGCTGAGGGTGCCTGAGGAGGGCAGGCACTATGCTTTATTTGTTTTATTACTCGCTCCTCTCGTAGAATCTAGCAGGTGGCAGATGTTCAGTAATAATTTATTACATGAATAAATTGACCAATGTCTGAAAAAAAAATAGTGGAGGTAGACTTTAGCTTTGTCAAACACTTGATGGCAAATGGTGGCATCGGGGAATGCAATCTGTCCTCTCCCAAGCCTGGGGTTTTCACACTAGAGGTGACAGCGTGAGGCGACATATGTGTTACGAAGTGATCTTAGTTAGAGGAATACATTATTTACAATGAAATCAATGGAAGTCTCTAACATTCCCATGGCTCTTCTTATCACCATTCCTTAAATGGAAATTGTTTGGAAATGCTTCATGCTGAGGAGGCCCTGGAGAACAAAATGATGTTCAGAATGTCCAGAACTTATATTTCCAATCCAATTTTAAACATCTCAGTTCCTCTCTGGAAAAGGAAAGGGTGGTGCTCTTTCCCACCTTCCAACCTACAGCCTCACACAGGCCCTATGTTTACAGTTAAGAGATGAGTGCCAACCCCTTTGTCTAAGCCCCTGTCCCATGCTCTGTGATGCTACCAATCTAAGTAAGAAGACCACCTTTTGTGATCAGTGCTTACTTACTTTGTGATCTTACACCAGCCATGTCATTTTGCTTACCGGTCCTTAGGTTCGGTAAACTTACAAAGCAGACAGATGGTGTGACAAAGTCTGGGGTCCAGAGCAATCTTTATCCCTACAAATAATCAAACTCAAGATTATCTTGCCCATAATACTGTTCCTTATTGAGGTTTGTTATGGCTATTCTGTATGAAAAAAAAAACAAGCAAACAAACAACAACTGCAACAACAACAACAAATAGCTCAGGGAACAAGTTATGATACAGAATAAGCACTCATTGGAATGATGGAAATCTAAGCTCTTTTCAAGATTAATTACAGGTTGTTAATGGAAAAATGCTGAGCAAAGAACCCAAAATTGCCTAGGAAACTAGGAGACCTAGTAGTTAGCTCCAGTTCCGTGAGAAACCCTGTCTCAGGGTCTTAGCGAATATAAGGCAGAGAGCAATAAAGCAGGATACTCAACATTCTTCTCTGGCATCTGCACACACAGCCACACAGCCACACATAGCCACAGCCACACACACACAGATACACACACACACATATACATAAATATATATACATACATATATGAGCATATGCATGTGAATGTATACATTTACAGGTAACACACATACATACACACACATACACACACACACACACACACACACACACACACACCCTCTGCATCTGCATACATGAGAGAAGAAAAACTAGCCAACCAAATAAACCAAAATAAAGAACCAAACCAAACAAAACCTAAAAGGTAGGAATTAACCTACCTTTTGTTTTTTCATGCAGAAAAACAAAACCAAATGTCTTCAGTGAGCTAAATCTTCATGATGTGTCTTCCAACTATCCCCCAAACATAGATAAAGTGTTTCAAGTGCCAGTTTGAATTTGGCAGGCAAGTTGGGCTGCAAACGATCTAATTTATCTCAATTCCAATCAGCTTAGCAAATTTGGAAGATGCAACATGAAAGCAGGTGACATGGGAGTCACAAACACATGAGTGTTAAGATCTTTAAGCAAAAGTGATTTCTAGGACAAGGTATTACCTATTATACCTCCAGTAAACAGGCCATTCAGAAGCCAGGGAGTCAGGACAGGCTACAGGGTAAAAAGCTTTCCTATTTAAATGACTGGCTCAGAAAGAAGAGCTAGAAATCACCAGTCTTCTCTGCAGAAGATAAAAAAAAAAAAACTTTCCAAAGGCAACAATCTCACTGAAGCCCTAGGAAGAAGTGGGAACACCAAAGAGAGGCCTCGGTAGGAGAATATAGTAATTATTCAATAATTATTAGCAGTGGATAAAACATACAAATCACAGGTGTAAATTATAATGCCAGAATGCTATCATACTGTTTTGACAGGGCTTCCACAGTCCAGAAAAGAAAAGGACACCTCCCCCCCCCCCCCCCCCCCCGCCACAGACTCCCTTTCCAAACCCATCATTTTGCCAGGGGAGCTTTAGAAAGGGCAGCTGCTTGTGGATTCATACAAGTCACAGCAAATATATTGGGATTGAGGCTCATGTCACTTAAGAATTTCAGAACATCACCTTCCCTTTTCTGAGTTTGGCAATTTGGCTACAAAATGTAAAGGACAAATTGGTGATTTGGCTTCTACAGGGCAACAAAAACTCTCATTAAAAAAGGGAAACTGATACAAAAAATAATAAGAGTAAGTCGGAAATTTAAAATTTGAGGCCATCAGGGCTTCTGAAAACCTAGTCTGCTATTTTGGTGACAACTGGGGCCATTGGAAACCCATGGCGAGCGCTGCACAATGGCCTCTGTTGATATATTTATTGATTTATGGCTTACATAGCTATATATCAATTTTTGCCCGTGACTCTCTTAGCAGCCAGTTTTAGGGTGGCAGTTGTTGAATAAATGAGCTTGTGAGGTGCCTGGCACATAATTGGTGTTTTGTAAGTAAGAATGCTTACGAACAGAAAAGTTAAGTGACCGATTGTGCCCAAACTGCCTCCCAAATCCGACTGCTCCACTTCCCACCCCCAATTCCCCACCCCTTACTGACATGGCAAGTTCTCAGAGCAAGGAAAGAGACCAGCCTGCAAATATCCACTTCGGTAACAGCTTCCATTCATTCCCTGATGGAAGCCATTAATTGGTGACAATGTCAGATAATTTATGTATCACTTCCTTATTTAAGTTTTAGTTCACATAGAGGTGATGACAGGTGAGAAAATAAGCCATTGAAAAAGAAAGGGAGGATCAACTGAGCTTTTTTTTTTTTTTTTTTTTGGTGTGATTTGCAATCCCCATCAAGGCAAGGATTTTTCTTTTTACATTTTTTATTAGATATTTTCTTCATTTACATTTCAAATGCTATCCCCAAAGTCCCTTATACCCTCCCCCCACCCTGCTCTCCAACCCACCCACTCCTGCTTCCTGGCCCTGGTATTCCCCTGTATTGGGGCATATAATCTTTGCAAGATCAAGGGCCTCTCTTCCCAATGATGGACGACTAGGCCATCTTCTGCTACATATGCAGCTAGAGACATGAGCTCAGGGGGTACTGGCTCACATTGCCCCCAGTGGAGGAGCTAGAGAAAGTACCCAAGGAGCTGGAGGGGTCTGTAACCCTATAGGAGGAACAGCAATATCAACTGAGCATTCTTAATCAATCTTGCTTCTCTAACAAATCCCAGAAGTGTCAAGCCCTTTTGTTTTGTTTTGTTTTGTTTTGTTTTGTTTTGTTTTGTTTTGTTTTGTTTGTCCATAGTTATCTGTTGCCTAACTTTAAGCATGGGGTGCATGTGCATAGAGGAAGATCTCCATTAGCTGGTTTTCAGTACTGTGGGGTGGGGTGGGAGCATGTGGTACAAAGAGACCTGGCATTTGGGAATCTGTAAAACTGAAAGGCTCTGGACTGAACAGATTTCTTGCCTGAATACTTCTGGCCATTGTTCAAACGCTTCCCAGAGAGATCACCTCCAATTACAGCCAAGTAAGGCTTCCATTCCACTACCTACCAACCCCTGCTTCATCTCTGTGCCTCACATGGGTGTCACCCGACCTCCAAATCCATGCCCCAGTGGCTCCACTTCATCTCTATTGGGTGTTCCATTGATCCTGGGTCCTTCAAAGTCAGCATTATTCATGAAATGTGTCATCTACCTCCTCTGACCTTTCAATGACTCTAGTCATTGTTTATGTCTTAGAATATCATCTTTCAAATTAAGCAGTCATTGTACCTGAAACTCAGGAGACCATAGTAGGATTTGAACATCCTGTAGAATACCATCAGGAGGACCATGACAGTTGCAGAGTCCACTGCCTAATGAATGGACACCTATATAACATGAAATTCCAATGAGAATACGCTTTCTCTCCCAGGTCCCTCAGCCAGCCTTATCACTGTAACTGCCTACCACACAAGAATCAGTCAACTGGCTTTGGCTGGCCAAATGTATGGTTTTACAAATACAGTTTTATTGAGATTTAGCCATGCTCTTCATGTTATCAATGGCTGGTTTTGCCCACAGTGACAAAGGTGAGTGATGATGGCAAAGAATGAATGACTACAAAGTCTAATGGGTTCACCATGAGTCCTCTATAGGAAATGTTGCTGACCCTGAGCTAAGGGACCATCAGGATCAATCCCATGGTTCCCTACATTCATTACCAGCTCCATATCTACTAAGAGTCCAGCCTCTCAAGGTTCTGTGCAACTCCATTCTTAGCAAGCTCCAATGGCCCCTGCATCCCTAAACCTTGCATCTGGGGCCACTAAAACTCACAGTGTATCATCACCAAAAACCTCCTCTATATCTTCAACAGTCAACTTTCCAGTTGCTCTAAACTGTTCTCACTGGCTCCTGTTGTCCTCAAATGTTAAATACAACTTTTCACATTCTCCACTACTGCTCTCAGGCAGCTGATGAGGGAAAAAAAAACATGCACACAACTCTGGTGGTTGGAAATTAATGACTATAACCCTCAAGAGGCTTTCCACAATGCCTAGGAATCCGACAACACTTCTGTAGTCAGTGCATGCTCGTATTTTCTTCAATAAATATTTCACACTTACTCTTCTCTCCTATAGCCATCAACACCCTCACCCAGGCTACTACTGTTTCCCACCCGCTCTCACACCTCCTTCTCATTTAGTAACACGCTCATTACTGCTTCTGTTTCCACCAGAGAAATAGGTGCAATATAGTGGTTGTCTCACAACTGTTTTCTATTAATTCTACCCTATTCCATTTCCCATTCCACCCCTGTTAACAAAGGAAGAATGGTTCCTGGTCCTACCACAATCAACCCTTCTGCTTGAGTTCTGGGTCCCATAGCCCTCTTGCTTAGCCAGGGATGATACCCCTGGTCTTAACTCTTTTCAGGACCAGTTCATACAGATCCCCTCTTTTACTGGAAAAGTTCCATCCACATCCACATGTTGAAATACCTCCAATGTAAATAACAAAATGAGCAATACAAAGGTCTTTTTCGATCATATGATGTCATTCTAACCTACCTGTCTTGTTTTTTATTCTTCTTAGGAATTAAGATGCTTAAATGTCTTCTACACATCACATTGAAAGTGAAATGTCAATGAAGTAAATTAAAGCATGGACAAACACAGCCCATCGATCCATTCATGTTTTCCACCCCATCCAGAATTAAATCCCCAGAAATCCATGGCTGGCAGACCCTGTATGAAGACCCTTAAGTGACCTCAGTTCTGTTTTTTTCCACTACACTCATACTTTATACCTCTTTACTCTCCTTCACAACCCTCACTCAGTCCTTGTCTGTGGTCAGCCAAACAACAGCTATCCAAAGATGGCTCATCTTGCTCTGCAGACCCCGTCATTATGCCATGTTACAGGGCACAAGGAATTGTGTAGATGTGATTGAGTTGAGGATGCTGAGATTGGGGGATTATCCTGGAATATAATAAAGAACAGATATCCATAATAGAGTGAGGCATGAAGACGAGACTCCCCCAAGCTGGATATGTGCCAGCTGAGGTCAGAGATAAGTCACCGCAGAACAAGCAAGGGACGCAGGAAAGAGGAGCTCTCAGAAGGACTGCTACTCTACTGACACCTCAATTTTTATCCATACGAGTAATTTCAGACAAAAGTTGAAAAACTTCCAAAAGGATAAGAAAATAATTATATGCTCTTTAAAGCCCCTATATCTGTGATAAATGGAGACAACAGCAATGGGAAGCTATTAGACTGGCAGTATTTTGTTTCTTTACCTGTTTATTATCCATATTCCTTAATGCAGTGGAAGCATCATAAAGTTAAAGGGTTTTTTTTTTCTCCTTGTCTCATTTTTAATGTAATGTGCCTTGCAAGCAGGATAGTTGTGTTGAATTAACAAACATTCACAGAGAAACAAGAATCCATCTCTCCCTGGCCCTTCACGCTTCCTTCAAGCTCCGTGCTACTTGTCTTGGTGCCAAAGACATGATCCATAGCTTAGGGCTCTGCTTCCACCCCTGCGCCTGTGGGTTTCCATGCTTGGTCTAACAGTATGAAGAGCAAGCCCTTCAAAACTGAACTCTCTCCAGCTTCCAGAGTGTCAGCCTCAGGGGATCATCTTCAGAATATTAAAGCAGAGAGTTTGTTTTACTTTCTGGAAAGTTATCCATTTCTCCTCTACGGTGCATGATAAATAAGAAGACAGATTAACAGGAAGAGCACTAACTGGAAATTAAATGAGCCTTAAACTCAATGAATCCCATTTATAGTCTCTCTTCCTCACTGAAACGTAAGCTCATGAGGGTCCTGAATGCTTTATCCTGAAGACCCAGGAAGGCATTTGATACCCACTAGGCATACCGGCAGTGAGAGTCCAGTAAGTGGATTGTCTTTAGTTTCCCCTTTTGCGCCATGCCAGGTCCAGATGCTCTCCAACTCTGAACGTTTCTTTCCCTTAGCATGCTTCTGTCCAACCTCTCCATCTACCTCTGCCCCTACACTATAAATGGATAAATGTCTCATGTCTATAGCCTAGGGCTTTCCACACAGTGGCCCTCGAAAAGTATTCTCAAAGCTGAACATAGTACCACGTCCACCTCCGCCAATGTAATAAATGTAATGTTCTGCTTATCTGTTGCTATGTAAAGAGCTAATTAAACATGTTATAACTTAAAACCACAAACATCGGCTTGGGGAGGCGGCTCAGTGGGTGAAGTGCTTGCAGTGTAAGCAAGAGAACTTGAATCCAGACCACCAGCAGCTGTCTAAAAGGCAGGCTAAGGCACTGCTCACCTGGAGTTCCTATACTAAGAGGCAGAGATGGAAAATCCTGAGGACTCACTAGGCAGGTGGTCCTGTCAATCAGTGAGGTCAATATTCAGGGAGAGATTCTATCTAAAAACATAAATAATGATAAAGTAAAGAGTAATAGAAGACACTTGATGTTGTCCTTTGGCTTCCATGTGTATACACATGGCTGCCTGTACGTGCATTTTACAAATAGGCCACAAATATTATCTATTATTTGAATCCCTCGGGGCAGTAGAAAATGTTAAGTTCAACCAGGTGACACTTGCTGGTTTTCTCTTATGAGGATATAGTCTGTTGATGTCGGGTGTTGGAGCTATCTTAAAGCTCCAGTGATACCTTACTACTTAGACCTCTCATGTGCCCTGGGCTTCCTCATGGCCTGGGGCCTGGGTTTTAGTAGCAAACCTTCCAAGCATCCTGAGTAGAAGTAGCATAGGCTTTCCAATTCACCCCTTGACATCATATGGCATACTTCTGTCACATCTTACTAGCTTTATCTGAATTATTAAGATTAGCGACTTATTCATATTCAGAGACATCATAAAAGTACAAAGAGAGAAGGAGTTGGTGGCAGCCATCTTTGGATACGAGCTCCCATAGTCAGGAATACTTTCTTCTCTTCCACTCTGCTTCCATAACCCTCAGCCACTAGCAAATAGACCATTCACATTTCATGACCAACTTCATCCATGGCTTCCATTCCTCAAGGCAGAAATAAGCCCTTGTTTCTTTGTAGATATCAGTAAAAGACAAACGTGGGATTGAGCAACATTCTAAACCAATATTGGTTCAGATACTCTGCACTGTCACATATATAGATTATATTGATAGCCAGATTTCTCTGGAAAGTGACTAGAGAAGACACAAGTGAAGTACGGAGAAAGCTTAATTGGTTACTGGTAGTGCCTGGCATTTGATGTGCTTAGAAAGGTTGCTAGCTTGGATGAGACTCGGTTGCTCATCTTAAGAGAATTCTGCACCCTCTTTACATATGAAATTAGGTGATAGTTTACTGTGTACAGAAGGATGCGTGAAGGAATCTTTAGGCCAAATTTAACTCAGTTGAGCTTAATCTTCCCCTTGTTTGGTCCTTTCATAGTATTGATGAGTTCAACACATGTTCCATAGATGGTGTGCTGACATTTGAGAGAGCAGCAGAAACAGAAGTTATCTTGACCCTGTCATTTTCTTCTGACATAGGTCATGAAGCAATTCTGAGTTTCCTTTAGGGTCATCATACCACTTTCCTTCTAAAGGCTACCTCCTATTAAAACAAAACAAAACAAAACAAAACACAAGACAGAATAGAACAAAACAAAACAAAAAGAGAAGTCTTAGCTTCTGAATGTAGAGTTGCCAAGAAGAATCCAACAAACTGGCCTTGCAAATGTCTCCCAAACCTAGTAGCACAGACACCACCTCTTTGCACCAATCTACTTCTGCACAACACAGCAGGAAAACACACAGATATCCTTATTTCTAGAGGGTCTTTACTTCTGCAGGCTCCCATTTCACTTATAATTTATAAGTGCTTTTCTTGTGCTAACCTGTCTCATGTTGTAGATGCCTCTGAGGGCTCTCTTCTTCTATAGAACCTAGCCCCTAGCAGACCAATTCCTTCCTATGCCTCTGTGACTCCTGCTAAACTCTAACCCCTTCAGGGCCTGAGTATGTGTTTTCTCACATGAGCTTGGGAAAGAGCCAGATATAAGATTCCCTTATACATGTGTTTGGTGAAATTAAAAAAAAAAAAAGGTGTTTTTTAAATGTTCATTATTAACTAAAATAGTAATATTCTTTATACAATTGGTATTTGGAACATTAACAGGTGTGTCTTCTGAACCTCTATTGGAATCACACAAACCTGGGTCTTTCTGTGTGCTGGTGAGAGATCACAGAATGCCAGGCACATTTAAGGCAAAAGAGAAAATAAGGTCTTCAGTGCAAGGAGGTATTTTAAGCTCATTTGAAAGGGTCAAGGGCCGCAGCATAAACACAGGAAATGGGGACCTTTTCAGCTGAGCCTTTAGAATGAGGTAGGCTGCACATATCGTTGGAGACAAAAAAACAAGAAAAAGCTTTAGTGGGTTTTTCTTTTTCTTTTTTTTTTTTTCTTCAGTGGACTCCAGCTGTTTGTGGTGTGAGTCCACGGGGTGCCAGGGCACCCACAGAGATAATGGTCAGGCACTGAACCTCCAGCTGACACCATGACTAGGAATTATCCCAGAAGTTTACCAACTGATCAAGCGCATAATAAATTAAGAAAACGTTTAGCCAGAAGTGATGAGACAGTCTAAAAGACTTCGCTGTTCAGATTTAATTTTCCAAGCAATAAAGTTTCTAATATTAACAAAGGTTGTGCAGCTTCTAATTTTTTTATTTTAAAAAAAAAAAAAAAACCTCTTTTAATTTCTTGGATATCTCATTATAATGACTAGTCAGGAGAAACCAAAATAGCAGGTGACTGGAATTGTCACCTGACTTACAAAGCCAGCACTTTAAGGGTCCTAGTCCTTTTGGATTTAATTTTCTAATTAGCTTCTTAGAAGAGAAGCACAAAGGTTAAAAGCTGCTGCCTTTCTAGAATTCTACTATTCGAAATCTTTGCTGCCAAGCTGGAGACTTAATTTCTAAGTTAAACAAAGCAATCTGTATAGAGCATCCCAATAAATATCTAATAAAAACCTGTTTGTAAATGAACAAAACAGATGCGCCAGGAACTTGCTCTGCTCTGCTCTTCTTTTCCTTTGTAATAAGCAAGGGCAGTGTCTTTAGACGTTCCACACTCTGGCGTATTTCATGCACCTAGGAAGACGGGAATTTTATGAATATCGCTGATGTCCTTTAAGCTGCTATGGTAGATCAGGCTAACAAGAGGTGCTGATTGTCCCTAAGAGGAGTCAGAGAAGCAGAGAAGAGTTGTTATGAATGGAAGGGCTGGGTTTGCAAACATAAAGACCCCTGCAATTTTGGGGGGGGGGGGAACTATACCAATGTAGCATATTTTTTTTTATTCTTTAACTCACCAAATTTTAAATATGCTCAGGCGTTTAGATAGGTGCATCTTTTTCCTTTGATTTCTTTTGTGATTTTTTTTTTTATGCTTAGCTCTTCTAAATCCAGAGTTTTGAGAAATGTACATTCACGGCTCTGTTTATGCTTATAGTTATTTATTACACGTTAAATCTTTGCATGAATGCACATGATGGATGTCCAGGTATGTGAAGGGGACCATGTACATGCCGTGGGCGTGTTTGGAGGTCAGAAGATATCCTCAGGGGTCATTCCTTGACCTTGTGTGAGACAGGGTCTTTTTGTTTTGTACCTCTGCCTATGTCCTAATAACTGGCATGCAAGCTTCTAATGATTCTCCTGTCTCTGCCTCCCATCTCCCCCAGGGTCACAGGGGTTGCAGAAGTGCATCACTGTGGGCGTGGGCTATGAGCCTCTGCACACTGCAGAAGAGAGGCTCAGTGATTCATACAGACAAATCTGGCTTTTCGTGGACTCTGGAAATCCAAACCGAGGTCCTCATGCTTAGGTGGCAAGCATTGCCCTCTGATTCATCCTCTGCTGTCCACTTACGGTTTTTGTTGAGGTGAAATTCAGATGACATAAACTAATCATTCTAATGTGGCGGTGTTCTAGAGCACTATTCTCCAGGCAGGATGCTTGCTGTCTTCACCCGGTGCGTCTGCCTTGGACGATACCCTCACAACCAGACCTCTGGACTGTTGATATTTTCTTATAGAAGGAGGGCCAAGGACTTCACTGGAGATTCGAGCTCCTCTTCCCAGCCATTCATATGCAAGTCTGCTATAACTGTACATACGAAGGGATCTGGGAGATGCTAGAGGGTAATGGCAAGGGGCAATTAATGGAAGTAGGCTCTGTATCCGTAACTATGAGGAAAGCATCATCCATGCTGAATGGGTGAATACTTTCTTTCTTTCTTTCTTTTCTTTTTTTTTTTTT
>NC_034597.1:76251414-76259870 GCF_900095145.1 Mus pahari | reverse complement strand
AGTGACCCTAAAAATTCCACCAGAGAACTCCTAAACCTGATAAACAGCTTCAGTGGTGTAGCTGGATATAAAATTAACTCAAACAAATCAGTGGCCTTTCTCTACACAAAGGATAAACAGGATGAGAAAGAAATTAGGGAAACAATATCCTTCACATTAGTCACAAATAATATAAAATACCTTGGTGTAACTCTAACTAAGGAAGTGAAAGATCTGTATGATAAGAACTTCAAGTTGCAATCTGCAGATTCAATGCAATTCCCATCAAAATTCCAACTCAATTCTTCACTGAGTTAGAAAGGGCAATTTGCAAATTCATCTGGAATAACAAAAAACCTAGGATAGCAAAAACTATTCTCAACAATAAAAGAACCTCTGGGGGAATCACCATGCTGACCTATCTAAAACTGTACTATAGAGCAATTGTGATTAAAAAAAAACTGCATGGTACAGGTACAGCAATAGACAGGTAGATCAATAGAATAGAATTGAAGAGCCAGAAATGAACCCACACACCTATGGTCATTTGATGTTTGGCAAAGGAGCTAAAACCATCCAGTGGAAAAAAGACAGCATTTTCAACAAATGGTGCTGGCTCAATTAGTGGTTATCATGTAGAAGAAAGCGAATTGATCCATTCTTATCTCCTTGTACAAAGCTCAAGTCTAGGTGGATCAAGGACCTCCACATAAAACCAGAGACACTGAAACTTATAGAGGAGAAAGTGGGGAAAAGCCTCTAGGATATAGGCACGGGGGGAAAATTCCTGAACAGAACAGCAATGGCTGGTGCTGTAAGATCGAGAATCGACAAATGGGACCTCATCAAATTGCCAAGCTTCTGTAAGGCAAAAGACACTGTCAATAAGACAAAAAGGCCACCAACAGATTGGGAAAGGATTTTTACCAATCTTAAATCCAATAGGGGACTAATATCCAATATATACAAAGAACTCAAGAAACAGGGTGAATACTTTCTAATTGTGGCTTTTTTAGAGTAGGCCACACTTCTGTTTGTTACACTTCAACCATGCTCTATTTGTAAGCCCAATAATCTCATTGGCTCCCCAAAATGAATTTTGGTGGAACTGAATTTTGGCTAGTCATTAGGACATTATAAGGAAGGAATAGACATTGTTTATGTCTTGTCAAAGAAGGATTTCATGAAGTAGGTAGCCATATTGTATAATTATCACCTTTCTCCAAATATTTTATTACCGTCAATGGAGAACCCAAACATATTAAGAAGTCTTTTGCTACTCTGAACTTCAACTCCTTTAACTCCTGCAGATACTGAACTGTTTTCCTGTCTCTGTGGAGTATTTATTCTAGATACATCTTATAAATGAATCATACTGTGGTCTTTCTCTTGTGGCTTCTTTTACTTAAGTATAATGCTTTTGAGGTTCCTTCACACTGTGGCTTGTGAATATGACTCCATTAAATGATATACATCCTTCAGTCTATACATCATTTATTAGTCAATGATCATTTGGGATTCTTCTGTTTATGGTTATGGTCAACAGTGCTGCCATGAACATTTGTGTCTGGCATTTGTTTGTTTGAATAGCCATTTTAAAATTATCTGAGTATGTATATGGAATGGAGTTGTCATTGCTTATGGTAAATCTTCATCTAGTTTCCAGGAATATACTTATATTTTTATGTTTAAACCATTGGAAAGTTAGGCTCCAAGTGGATCATAGCTACACTGTCAATTTCATCTACATTATTTATTGTATATTTAAAAAAATATTGGCTTTATTGTTGTCTGTCTTAGGTTTCCATTGCTAATGGCCAAGGCAACTCTCATAAAAGACAACATTTAATTGGGGATGGCTTACAGGTTCTGAGGTTCAATCCCTTATCATCAAGGCAGGAAGTATGGCAACATGGAGGCAGGCATGAGGCTGTAGAAGGAGCCGGGAGTTCAACTTCTTGTTCTGAGGGGAGCAGGAGAAGACTCTAACTTCTCTACTGGGCTCAGCTTCATAGCCCACCCCCATAGTGATGCACTTCCTTCAACAAGGCCACTCCTCCACCAACAAGGCCACGCCTCCTAATAGTGCCACCTCTTATGGGCCAAGCATATTCAAACCACCACATTGTCTTTGAAACTTTCTCCAGCATTAGATACAACTTTTTACTCTTTTTTCCTATAGTTCTAAAGATATTAAATATATGGTGAAGAAAGACCCATATTATTTATCTTTTCATGATTTTCATGATCTTTGCTTTTTATTTTTCATATTAAATTCAAAATAACTTTACTACATTAAAAAAAAACCCTCATTCTTCTTTAGGTGAAATTGCATCCAAGTTATATGGTATTACGGAAGGAAGCAGTATTGAATACCTCTTAGATTAGTACACCTGTCCATTTATATTTTTCTTGCTTTTTTATTTTTAGATTAAAAGTGTGTGTGTGTGTGTGTGTGTGTGTGTGTGTGTTTGTGGGAGGGTGCGCGCACATGCATGCATGCATTTGTGTGTGTGCATGTGTGTGTGTGTTTCAGCACATGTGCATGTATGCTTGCAGTACCCTCTGATTCAAAAGAGTGAATCACATATTCTGGAGCTAGAGTTACAGGTGGTTGTGAGTCATCCAACTTGGAACCTTGAAACTGATCTTGGATCTTCTAGAAGAGCAGAAAGTGCTCTTACCACTGAGCCATCTTTCAAGTCCTTTTTTATTGCTCTTATGAACAATACTTCCTCCCAATAGTAATCTAAACATTGCTGTAGACTTAATGTTTGTATCACCACAAATTGTATGTATGTATTGTTACAGTGGGAAGTAGGACTCTGGTAGGTAATTGGATCACATGAGAGTAAAACCTTTGTCAGTGGGAGCACAAAGGAAAAAGATCTCTGCCGGAAGGAAAAGGTTCTTTGCCAGAATCCATCATACTCCAACCGTGTGAGTGTGGTCTTATAGCTCTCGCACTTTTAGCTGCAAGAACTGTGATGGTTTAGATGAGAATGGACACCATAGGTTCATTTATTTGAATGTTTGGTCCTCAGTACAACTGTTCGGAAGGATTAGGAGATGTGACCTTGTTGGCAGAGGTGTGTCCCTAGGGGTGAACTTTGAAGTTTCAAAAACCCACACTATCCCAAGTTAGCTTGCTCCACCTCATGGTTCTTGTCCCAAGATGTGAGCTCTCAGCTCTTGCTTCTGCACAATGCCTGCATGTCTGTTCCCATGCTCCTTATCATCTTGGCCATGGACCGAGACTCTTACATCCTCTGAGACTGTAAGCCCCAAACTCGGTCTTCTATAAGGTGCTTTGGTCATGGTGTCTCTTCACAGCAATAGAAAAATAACGAAGGCAAGAACTAAGATAAATAAGTTTCTATTGCTTCTAAATCTGAACAGGCTAAGATAGGGACATTTATGTTTTGAATCTCAGTTATTAATTCTGCTATATTTTCAGTGTATTATCAGGTATTTTACACGCAGCAAGGTTGTTATTTGTAAATGACTATTTTCTTTTTTTCTAATAGCTCTATTTTTACATCTCATTGTTTAGTTACAGCTTTCATGACAATGGATGATTTTGCTCATTAGCATGGGCTCAGCACGTACAAAAATATGTATGTGTTTAATAATGTCTTATAAAAGATGTAGATTTCACAATACTGTTAGTGGATATCTTTGCTTCATTTGCATTTTAATGTAAATATTCATAATATTTTGTCACTGAGCATAATACTACCTTCTGGTTGATACAGGTATTCATCACATTAGGAAAATAGTCTTTTATTCTTTCAAAGACCTTAAGATAGAAATGAGAGTAAATTTGTATAAAATTCATCCTCAGCAAATAGTGACTTTGTCCAATACTCCTCCCTGTTTGTTGTTCATGTTTTTTTTTTTTATATTGGATATTTTCTTTATTTACATTTCAAATGTTATCCCCTTTCCTGGTTTCCCCCCTCTCCGGGAAACGCCCTATCCCATCCCCCTCTCCCTGCTTCTATGAGGGTGTTCCCCCACCCACCACCTATCCACTCCCACCTCCTCACCCTCAAATTCCCCTACACTGGGGCATTGAGCCTAGGGAAGGAGTTCTTTACTTCAGCTTGGTAAATTATTAAAAATAATTATTTCCATTTGTCTTTGAGATGTATCCTGAAACAAGCGCACTCTTTTCAATGCTGTCATGGGTAGTGTTAATTAGTCAAGAAATTTTTGTATCTGGAACATTGCCTCCTCCTCTAAAAATATAATGAATTGGTGTTCCCATGTCAAAGACATTGTCCTGTCTGCTAAGGCAGCAGGGAATCATATGCGTTCTTGCTGATGTTCTTTCTTGACAATCTTTATGGTGTTACGATGACAGTTAACAGTGAGTCACGCAGTACCTCTCTGATCATGCTGCCCCATGTGGTAGTGCTCTGTGCAAGTATATTTCAGTCTTTTCCTCAGTTTTGGGGTTTTTTTTGTGTGTCATTTTAACTCTAATACCTAATGAAGTGTACTCAAATAATAGTGCTGGATCTATCAAATAATCAACAGCATTAAAATCTTCCAAGAAAACTGAAAAAAAAAAAAACAAAAAAAACCAAAAAGTAAGTTCTATGATGGTCCAAGTCTTCAAGGGATATAGCCATGGACAAAGACAACTAGCAGGTTACTGGAGGGAGGGAGTTTGTGGAAGGGCTTTGGTTTAATTTGCAGCACCAGACATCATTGGCTGGTGCCAATCTGTAAATCAGAGGGTTGAAAGAAGAGAGAACAATATTTCCATGTGTAAATCAAGACTCTGGTTTTCATAGAGTCTGGGCTGATGCTTTACTGTTTGACTCCATCAGCGTCTTCAGTTCCTCAAGAAGGACTGAAGCAAAAGTGTGGAGTCATGTCAAGTGAACTTCTTATACCCTAGATTAATTTTGAGACTTTTGTGAGGAGTAAAATCAAGCGCGAATGGTTTAATTTCCCATAGTACATTGAAATAATAAGCCATCATCATCAAGTGTTACAGGAAAAAAAGAACTCCTTCCCTCAATATATTATCCAGTTGATTATAATCCAGTTTCATTTACACCGGAAAATAGTAGAGTTGGAAGATGCCAAAATCATTTCTGGTTTGCTGAATTACTTTCTAGGTATGGTCCAGGTAAGATTGTACAGCACTTTTACTAGTCTCAGAGTATGAAAATGTACCTGTGTGAATTGGGTTGACCAAAGTTAATACATCATCTACTAGATGTAGTACTCACAATGCACAACACATTCTAAAATTTCAATGGATATTTGTGAGTTAGATCTTAAATGGACACTGCTTTTATCAAAAGGTAGAGGTAATGACTTTTGAATAAATATGAAATGGCTGACATTTTTTAAACCCATTTGTGTACTGTGATCTCTGAATTAAAAATTGTGAAAAATTATCACCTAGCAGATATTTACAACGCCATATCCTGGATTCCTGGTAGAGATAGGTTAGAATGTACATTCAGGATTTTTCTTAACACATTCTCTTTTTTCTCATAGCCCTTCTTATTAACAGAGATTGCAGGCAGGCATGGAATGGAGATTCAAAATGGGCTTCTGGGAAGCGCAATAAAAGTGGATATGTGATTATCAGGAAAGGCTGTGAGAGCCAGGACTTAGGTGAGAGGAAGAATAAGGAAAACTTAATATTCGTCTTCAAGGATATGAAAGGTTATAACGAGGACAATGCTGACAACTGTTCCTTACTGTCACCAAGGACAGAGCTCACAAAAAGAGCTGCATTCTAGAAAAGTACTTGAACGCCCCAGTGGAACATATTACATACACCCTTTTATCTCCCAAAGGATGGGTAACAACTGGATGGGATGACAGCTAATAGACCACCAGCCCTACCCAGAGACTTGTTAGGGATGCAAATCCTGCACCGAACCCAGACCTACTGCATCAGAAACTGCAGGTGGGACTCCACAAAAGGCTTTCCTGTTAGCTTTCTCTCTTGCCGGTGACAAAACGCCTAAGAGAAATAACTTTGAGGAAGGAAGACTTATTTTGATTCACTGGTTCAGAGGTATTATTAGCAGACAGTTGCTTTGAAAAGGTCTTTTTAGCCCCAGGCATTCCAGCACATCATAGCAGGGATGCAAGGCAGAGGATCCTGTTCCCTGCCTGGTAGCCAAGCAGCGAAAAGCTAAAGGAGAAGAAACTAGGCTTCCCAAATCCTCTTCAAGGGCATGACAACAGCCCTTGCTTCCTTCCGCCAGGCTCGCCTCTTATTATCACTAGAGGTGGTGAAGCACATAAGCCTTAAGAGATTATTTCAGATACAAACCATTGCCCTTTTGACTACACCCTCCCTCCGTCCCTCCTTCTCTCCTACCCCTCCCCTCCCCCCCGTATATGTGCGAATACGTTTAAATGTGGGTGGTGCACAAATTGTGGTACATTTATGGAGTTCAGAAAACAACTTCATGTGCTGATCCTTGCTTGAGAGAGGGTCTCTTGTTCACCACTGTACACATCAGGCTATTTGGCCTCAGAGTTGCCAGGAATTCTCCTTCCTCCATGACTCATCTTGCCACAGAAGCACTGGAATTATAGACACCTTGCGTTTCACTACCTTGTCTAACGTTATATTGGTTCTGAGGCTCCTCAGTTACGGCCGCACCCCTTTGAGCCATGTTGTATGCATCTCTTTCCAGCTCCTGGTGTTTGCTTGTTTGTTTTATTTTAACAAACAAGGGTCAAGGAGAAATATGACTTTAAGTCTCTTCCATCTTCACATTGTCTGTCTTTTGAGAGGAACTCATTAGCTTAGATCCATCCATGCTGCAAAGCTTAAAGAAAGAAGTCACCACACTACAATGGCAAAAACAGTGCCAAAGGAAAAACCCTTGGCTCTGGAAATTATTGGAGAAATTTTGCAGTGATGGACACTTAGGGGACTCAACCACTAGGCCTATGCCAATATCTAGTAAAATATATGAACACACAGAGGAATGGTTAGGGACAGTCTTGTGAGAGTCTGAGTGTTGGGGAGGCAGGCTGTAAAACATGCCCACATGTGTCTGGCTCCACAGATTTAACAGGCCATATTCACATTGTATATGGAGAAAATTCTGGCAGTGTTTATTAAGAATTGGACAAATGCCCCACCTCTTTTTAAAAGTCATATTTCCTAATTTAACTTTTTAGGAACTGTATCTCAGGAGAGCTCTGGAGGGCTGGTCACAAATGTGAACTGTGCTTGTACTTGCAGTAGTACAAACCTTTAAAAGCTGTGGCTTTCCCCAGATAAGGAGACATATCTGGGGAAGGGTTTATGCCTGAGAAAGGGACTGCAGACCATCTGGACCCCAACAATAATCCTTCAGAATAAAAAAAATTAAGCAGTCTTTGACATGGCAACCCAGCACCTGGAAATAGACCCAAAGGAAGAAAAATGCCCAGGCATGTTAAAGATCTATGTAAAAAGACAAGTGTTCATATCTAGCTTGTCACACCTAGAAGTAATGGGCATTCATGCCCATTGCCAAGGGAATCATTTAATAAACTCGTTATCTAATACAGAACACTAGGCTGACATTAGTAAGGATGAATGGAATTTAAACCATTGGCTCGAAGGGATTTCCACCATGGATTAAGTGGTAATGATGAAGGTTAGAGTATATAATACACTTTCCTTAAACATAAGTGACAATAGTCTCATACAATGTGTACATATATTTGTTTATATTAGATTAAAATATATGAGCATAGAAGGAGGCCAAAAATGTTTTATAAAAAAAGAAAGGAGGCTATGATAAAAACACAGTGTGTACGATGTATCCCATGCACATGTAAAATAGATAAAAGGTGTGTCTATTAATCTGTAGTAAGATATTTAAAAATTAGCTTGCAAATAGTGGTTGTCTTTGGGTTGTGGATTTAGATTACTTTTGCTGTATGTTTTTAAAACCATGCCATCTGATTTCCTTGTATAACTAATAAGCATGCAGAACTTTAACTTTTTTGTAACTTAGAAAAGGAAAAAAATTACCATCAGCAGAAGCATGAAAAACAACCAACCAACCAACCCCCCCCCCAGAAAAAAGAAAGAAAGAATGAAAGAAAAGAAAAAAAAAGAAAAGAAAAAGAAAAAAACTGCAAAAAACAAAACCAAAAACAGAATCAGTAACCGTCATCACTCAGGAATTGAAATGCACATGACAGGTTGTTGTCATGTATTGGAAAGCATGGACAACCAGATGTTGCTTTCTAAAGAAGTGTTTTCTATCATGTTGTCTAGAGAGTGATCAGATGCCATATTTCTGAAGGTCTAACAGTGCCTAAAAATGTTTGAGATCTAGCTAAATGGTAAGGGAAGCAGTTGCTAATAAGAAATGGATTCATCTAAGGATATTGTAGTGGCTATTCCTGGTTGTCAACTTGACTATATTTGAAATGAACTACAATCCAGAATTGGAAGGCTCACCAGTGAACCTAATCTGGAGACTGGG
>NC_034597.1:76249173-76251119 GCF_900095145.1 Mus pahari | reverse complement strand
CATTGTTGGGATTTGGACTGCAGACTGTAAGTCATCAATAAATTCCTTTACTATATAGAGACTATCTGCAAGTTCTGTGACTCTAGAGAACCCTGACTAATACAGATATCATCCTGAGTGAGGTAACCCAATAACAGAAGAACACACATGATATGCACTCACTGATAAGTGATATTAGCCCAGAAGCTTGGAATACCCAAGATACAATTCACAAACCACATGAAACTCAAGAAGAAGGAAGACCAAAATGTGGATACTTTGATCCTTCTTAGAAGGGGGCACAAAACAACCATGGAAGGAGTTACAGAGACAAAGTGTGAAGTAGAGACTGAAGAAATGACCATCCAGAGACTGCCCCACCTGGGGATCTATCCCATATACAGTCACCAAACACAGACACTATTGTGGATGCCAACAAGTGCTTTGCTGACAGGAGCCTGACATAGTTTTCTCCTGAGAGGCTCTGTGAGAGCCTGACAAATATGGAAGTGGATGCTCACAGCCATCCATTGGACTGAACATAGGGTCCCAAATGAAGGAGCTAGAGAAAGGACCTAAGGAGCTGAAGGGGTTCGCAGCCCTCTAGGAGGAACAACAATATAAACTAACCAGTACCCCCAGAGCTCCCAGGGACTAAACCACCAACCAAGGATAACACATGGTGGGACTCAGTTCCATCTGCATATGTAGCAGAGGATGACCTAGTTGGACATCAGTTGAAGGAGAGGCCCCCCTTGGTCCTGTGAAGCATCTATGCCCCAGTGTGGGGGAATGCCAAGGCCAGGAAGTGGGAGTGGGTGGGGTGGTGAGCAGGGGTAATGGGTAGGGGATGGGGGAGGGTATTTTTGGAGGGGAAACCAGGAAAGGGGAAAACGTTTGAAATGTAAATAAAGAAAATATCCAATTAAAAACAAATAAGAAATGGAGCCAGTAGTTTTAATACAGTTTGGAGCAGTTTGGTGGGAAATGGGCTTCTTTTTGCATAGGACTGTTTGCTCTAGAGAGCAATTCCACAAGCTAAGGACTTTGCAGACTTGATGCAGTGACTGTTGGTGGTCAGGGAAGGTACACGTTGGGGTATTTGAAGGAAGCTTTCGTGTTGATCCCCAGGCACTAACATCATCTGTCTTTTCTGGCTCGTACAGTTTCTCCTGTGGTATGTTAATACTTTCTTAAAATGTATGTGTTATAGCTTCAGCCCTCTTGGGATGATAATAAATGTATCTTCCCCTCTTGAGATGACCCTGTAGAAAGTGATGTCTTGAGGGAGCAGACCCCTCAAGTGTAGGATTAGTGCACTTATGAAAGAATTTTTATGGAGACTGCCCACTTTTTTTGTCAGGTGAAGACATATCAACACAGCACTAACTTTGAAGCAGCAAGGCACTGTCGCTAGGATACGAAGTTTGCAGCCTCTAGAACCGTAAGGAAGCCATTTTGTTGTTTATAGAGTACCTTGTCTCAGGTCTTATGTTAGAGCAGGCCAGACGCAGATAATTGCTGCTTGGTGCCTGGCTAACACCTCCCTGAATGTCCTCTATTCTTTCCTACTTTTTCTTCTTAGTAACTGAGGAAAAAACTAAAGTGCTGTGATTTGAACAGTATTTCAAAATTCATGGTGTTGAGAGGTGGAAACTCTTTGAGAGGTTATTAGATGGGGGTGGGGCAATGGGGGTTCCCTCATGTACAGAGTCATGATGAATGGGTTCCTGATAGAAAGGACAAGTTCACATGACTTTTTTCTACCTCATAAGCTACAGTTTGTATAAACCATTAGCTATACTGTGCTTCATCAGCAGAATGCCCCTATTGGATGTAGCTCCTGGAATTTGGATTCAAAACCTGCAAGCTAAACTTGTACAACCACTCTGGAAATCAGTCTGGTGGTTCCTCAGAAAATTGGACATAGTACTACCGGAGGACCCAACAATACCTCTTCTGGGCAT
>NC_034597.1:76241522-76248253 GCF_900095145.1 Mus pahari | reverse complement strand
ATAGGGAAGTTTTGGGATAGCATTTGAAATGTAAATAAAGAAAATAATAATAATAAATATATATATATAAAACAAAACAAAACAAAAACAAAAACAAAACCTACAAGCTAAAGAGACTTCTGATTACAATTCATCTAGTCTGTGGTATTCTTTAATAGCAGCAGAACATGTACAAAGACAGGATGACACATTACCCTTGATTCCCCAACTTTCCTCTATCATCCAGAATTGGGGTCTTGGAATGGAAGAAAAGGCCTCATGTCCATCAAAGCACTCCTCCATTATGACACTTACCACAGTATCAGTTTGTTGGGTTGCAGTGTCTGTAATAATATAATATGATACTATAGGATGTACAGGTTAGGTTCTGCAGTTACCTAGGGTGAGTTTAGAAAGCATCATCAAGATTTAGTTTATCTTTCGGTATAAAAGTATAGTCACAGGTCAAATAGCATTCTATCAGAAAGGACCTCCCTACAAAGGCAGCTATCACAGGATCTACTGCCTTCACTTCTCCATCAACAACCAATTCTTTCTAATTAGCATACTAGAGGTCAGAAATAGATTGCTGATGTGTAAAATGTAGCCAGTTGCCTAATGTAAAGAGTACTAGCAATGAGCTGTCAGTTGTATAATTAGATATTAATACACATTGATTATTTTAAAAATAGCATCGATCTAATATGGAAGCCAGGAAAGACTGTGGCTCACTAAGAGAGCTAGTTTCTATCGTGACAGGTAACAGAATCTTGTTGTGGAATCTCGTCACTGTTTTACAAAGAACTTTTTGTGCATAGTTGATTGTCAGAGTCTTAACATAAAGAGACAAGAGGCCCTTTTAGTGAACTGTTTCATTACTATATATCTGGATAACAGTATTTCAATTAGTAACCATCTGATTAATTAATAAACAAATCTAAGTCTTGCTTTTAAGATAACCCATTGTAAGAAAATAGCTGGTACTCTCCACTACTTCAACCTTCTTTGGCCTTAATCCAAAGACCCTAAGGACTCTAGATATGATCAGTAATTCTTTTTGCAACCATTGATATTATTCTTCACTATCTCCCACTCTTCTTGCCCTGTCAACGTCTCATTCCCTTTATACATGAGAGCCTAGCACAAGGACAGCTATAGTGGATGTGTAGGAATTATTCAGTGCATGTTATTGACTGAGTGCTTCAAAACTCCTTCCCACTCTTCGCCAACTTGGCAGATGATAGTTCTCAAAGTAGCAAGATCCTTTGAACCTGCCCAAAACAGAACCCTAGTCTTCAGTGGGCTCTGTTGGAAGAGAGGTGTGGTTTCCAGACTTAGTTAGGCATCTCATTCTTGGGCCTCTGAGAAAGTTCCTAAAACTCCACAGAGTACTTGTGGCCCACTGGGTACTTGGAGCTGGAATAGTGCAGCACTGAAAGCTATGGTCATAGCATCACACAGCCTAAGGAGCCCTTTGTCCTTGGTCCATGCTGTGGGCGGGTGGTGCTTCAGTTGCCTTCTTGTGAAGTAGCTACTTACGAACATGTTGCACTAAAGAGGACTGTGCTGGTAGAATGCTTGTAGAAGTGCTTGCCTGGCCTGAAGTAAGCTCTAGGTAATTAGTACCCCTTATTACTATCATTATTTATCCAGAGGAACACAGAGTAGTGAATAAAGTATTTGGGTGTCAGGTGTTTCTTTTTCAAAGTAATTGTTTTCAAACTGGGAAAACATTAGCATCTTTGGAAGTGCCTACGAACAGTGTTCACATTTCTAGCCACTGGTCCTGCCAGCAGATGCAGGAAGCCTGAGCTCTGTAGGCTGAGATTCCCCTCCGGTGATCTGTAAGAGGAGGTGTTGCTGAAATACTGCTCTAAGTGAATAAGGAAATGTACTCCTAAGTCTGCAATCAACTGGTTTAAGTTGGCTTCTGATTAAAAGGCCTGCCTACGGCTGTCTCTGATGCCCCAGGGCACCTTTTGGTGATGAGAGTTAATTTTATACCTTAAAGGAGCAGGTTTAAAAGATGTACTTTAGCCTCTAAAACATCTGGGTTTGAATCTGTTATTTGGATTGTTACCTGGGGGTCGTCTCCATTTCTATTTTCCTATGTGTAAATTGTAAACAATAACAGTTTTTTGTTTTTGTTTTTTTTTCCAATTGGGATTCCTGCAGGACTGAATGAGATCTGTGAAAAGACGCAGGCCTAGCCCAGAACAGAGGCTCAGGAAGTGAATGTAACTCACAATCAGGAAGATTGGATTTTCCCTTCCAGGATATCTAGAGAGCTTCCACTGAGCCTCATCTTGCACTTTGATAAGAAAACTATACTTCTGGCCAAACAAACAAACAAACAAATCCACCAAAATCAACAAGCTGACTTCACTGGAAGATGAACTTAAGGTAGGTTCTGGACAGAGGTTGACACTTAGGAAAAAAAGAAAAAGGAGGGGGTATGTTTCCAGCTTTTGTTTAGTATGAGGGTAGGTCAAAGTTGGCATTCCACCCTGCTTGGAATTCTGAAGGAAAACCCTGTTTTCCTAGTCCAATGAACTAGAATTGAGAGCAGTCATAGTCATAGTCCAGTCAAGGAGTAAATCACAGGAAGGTTAAAAAGGGGAAGTGTCAAGCTCTGTCACAAATTCTGTCTTCTTTTATTATTAAAAATTAAGTTTATTATTGTTGGATGATGCATGTGGTTATTTGGTCCATGGCAATTGTGTAGACACCAGAAGCCAACTTTTGAGGTAGTCTTTTCTCCGACCTTTACATGTGCTGCAGATATCAAACTCTACTTGTCGGGCTTATGTCAAATGCCTCTCTCCATCGCCGTTCTTCTTTAATTAAAACAAATGCTCCTCCTGTTTAATTTAGCCATAGCTGTAGGGGAGAGATTCCAGCAAAATGTGGGCAAACTGAACTCAGATGGAAGGGGTTTGTTACCTGAGTTTGTGTTTGTGGTGTGGGTGCACCTACGTTGTTGCTTGTAGACACAAGAGACGCACACTTGCCAGAGGGGTAGTCAAGAATCGGACTCTAAAAATTATATCCATAAATTCTAGAATTTACTCCAAAAAAACTAGAAACATATGGTCTCTTCTCAAGAAGATAAAAAAAAAGATATTAGATATCAAGGAAAATTGGATATGAGAGTTATAGGTCAAAGGTTTTAAAGCAACTATTTATGTTTGAGGACATATATGAAAACATATTTGTAATGAACACAAAAATCTCAGCAGAGAAATCAAACCAATGAATTCTTTGGATATACTGGAACTTGAAAACATGAGCTGAAATTGAAAAACGATCATCTAATGAGCTCGATGGGAGAATGGAGATAGTAGTGGAAAGTTAGTTAGCTTGAAGTCCGAGTAATAAGAAAATGATCTAATTTGAATAATAAAAACTTAAATGGAGATGTCTTATGGAATTCAATTTTTTTTTAATTTTTAAAAAATTGGATATTTTCTTTATTTATATTTTGAATGTTATCCCCTTTCCCGGTTTCTCCCCTAGAAGCCCCCTATCATGGAATTACTTTTTATTAATTCATTAATTGATTGATTGATTGATTGATTAATTGAGACAAGTTCTTACTGTGTTGGTCTTGAACTCCCAGTTTTGCCTCAGCATACAGATGCTGGCATTGTAGGCATTCACAACCCCAGCTGGCTTAAAATGAGTCTAAAAGGCATAGCATGCATACATTTGTGTGCATGCATCAGAAGCAGACAGGATAATGTATAGATTATAGTCCTAATGTGAGAGAATGAAGATGAGGTAACAGTGTGGGAGGAAGCCCAGAAAATTTACTGGGACTCGAAGCTCTTGGAAGAAGTTATTTTTCAGTCATTTTCCTTTATCATTTATTAAAACCTTGTAAACCCTGATAGTATAAACAGAACTCCTGTTTGAAACCTTCCTTTTTCCCTCCCTCCCTCCCTCCCTCCTTCCCTCCCTCCCTTCCCTCCCTTTCCCTCTCCACCCCTGCCCTGCCCTTCCCCTCCCCTCCCTCTCTTTCTCCTCCCCTCCCTCCCTTCCTCCCTCCCTCCCTCTCTCCCTTCCATCCTTCATTTCTTCTTTTCACTAGTAGATGATTATTGAGTATTTTCAGGAGAGCAGAAATATCACCTAGTCCTTCCCAGCATCTCACTGGAGAGTTCTTGTAAACGTCTCTGCCTGGGTCTATCTATCTATCTATCTATCTATCTATCTATCTATCTATCTATCTATCTATCTATGGCTCAGTGAGAGCTTGGGGTGAACTGGGGGAGTCTGATTTAACAGCATCTTTTGAAAAGCCAAGGACCACCAGTGAAGATCTTCTCCAGCACCGGATTCTCGGATATTTTCCAAATCCTTTAGAGACACATCAGAACCTTGTCTTTAGGATAGCATGCATGCAGATGCATTCATTTGTTTATGATTTCTGGGGATACTCATCTCTCTATTCTATCACTGCCAGTGGCTTTCATGCCATTCACTCTCTGGCAATATTTCCCTTATACCTCTCCTTATTGGTCGTCAGCAACAACAACAACAACAACGAACCTGATATATTTTCTTCCATCTTAATGTGCATTTAATATTTTAGTCATTCAGTGGTAGCATACCAAGAGAGTCTGGGCTTCTTGAGTTACAGACCCTTTATGCCATATTTATCTACGTGACCAGATTTACCCTAAGGTCTCACCAGCTACTCTATACCTCAGCATACTCTTTGCTTCATTCCTCCATGGCTCCTCTTTCTCCCTTATTTCTCTGGTCTCACCAGCTACTCTATACCTCAGCATACTCTTTGCTTCATTCCTCCATGGCTCCCCTTTCTCCCTTATTTCTCTGCTTCTTAGAGGCCTCCAAAATAATTTGAAAATCAACAAACAAGAAAACATGGATGTGTATGATCTTCTTTGAGCAATCAATCTTCCCAGACCATTGCAGAGGAAATGAACTATACACATGAGCATACTAGATCAAACCCACAACATAGCTTTCCTTACCGTCTCAGTGTTTTTGAAATCACGATTCCTTTATCTCTGCTAGCGTTGTATGGCCATTTATTTCCAAAGCAGTCCAGATGGTGTTTTGTCATGTGATCCTGACTGGTTATTATCCATGGACAGACAATGGAACAATTGCAAGCCCTCATTGTCAATAAACAGTAGAGACCACTGAAAGGACCAGGCCCTGAGTCTTAACTGTCTGAAAATATTTGGGTGATAATTTAGTCATAATGTCAAGAAATACACATGTAAAGAGAGTACTAGAAACTTAAGGAAAATTCTAGAGAGATGAATGGCATACTCTTTTAAGAAACACCTGGATTCCATAAACAACATGGATAGAAACAAAACTGCCACAGAAGTTATCTTAAAAGCAAAAACTCCCACTCCCCCCCAGAGCTGTGTCTCTAATTGCATATGTAGCAGAGGTTGGCCTAGTTGGCTATCAATGGGAAGAGAGGCCCTTGGTATTGTGAAGATCATATGCCCCAGTACAGGGGAAGGCCAGGGCCAGGAAGCAGGAGTGGGTGGGTTGGGGAGCAGGGCAGGGAGAGGCTTTGGGTATAGCATTTGAAATGTAAGTGAGGAAAATATCTAATAAAAAAAGAGGCGCTACTGAAATGAAATAAAAAAAAAAAAGAAAGAAAGAAAGATAAAGAAAAACCTTGGCACTGATGAGACTTCTGGAATATAGTAACCAATTGACTTAGCTATAATTTCTTCTTACTATATATACAACATGACAGAAATTATATCTGCATAAGTTTAAAAGATTTAAGGTAAAAATTATAATCATTAGAAAAGCATTGTGATACAGGTTTTAGGAGGAGCTTTTCTTAATGGTATGTAACTAAAACCATAATTCACAACCTACAGCAACTTAGATTTGGTGAAAAACAGTATTTTCATTTTTTGTACATTCTGCTATTATACCTTGCCTCTGTTTGAAAGACGTTAGTTGTAGGCTTCTTAAAAAAATCTATGTGCTATCATATGTGTGTCTGTGAGCACAAACATGGGAAAGAACGAACTTCTATGTTTACTGTTTCTCAACAGCTAAAGTGGAAAGGATTTCACGTGCCAGAGTCCAGAGGCATCTTAGCCAGCTTCCCAGGACTCCGCACTCCACTCGTTGGCTTGGACATAGCCCCATGCAAAGGACCATTATCCCCCTTTACAGTCTTCTGGGAAGTTTAGTCAAATACTTGAAACAGAACACAAACCCAACAGCCAAGACCTGTGCTAAGGGGAAAGAATGTAGGAATATGTGTCCATTCTGATGCTGAATCTGGTAATCTTGACAACTTTTTAAACTGTATTCGTATGTCAAAATAGAAATTATAGAGCATACATTATAAAAATAATTATTTTTATGGAATGATTATTAAAAATGGAACATTGAACTCATTATTAAAAGGCTTTATGCTAATATAATTAATTTATCCCCTAAAAAGAAAGATAATTCAAATGTTAATTTCCAGTCCCTAACTTGTATCTATGTAGTATAATAAATATGACTACTGTATATTATCAAGAAACTAGATACTTTCCTTTGGTAAATGTATATGCACATATAGACTCATGTAGTATGTACACCATTATTTGGCATCTGGCTTTGGGTATAATTAAATAATATTCATTTAAAAATCTAAGAAATAATGCCACTGTTTGAGTTCAACAGTGAAATAAATATTTCCTTTCTTAAAAGATCTCAAAAAAAAGATTTACTTGTGTGTGTGTGTGTGTGTA
>NC_034597.1:76229258-76241411 GCF_900095145.1 Mus pahari | reverse complement strand
GGATCCCTTGGGCTTAGAGTTACAAGTATTTCATGGATGCTGGGATCTGAACCCTGGGTCTTATGATTAAGCAGCAAGTTGGGAGGCAAAACCTTCTCCGCCTTGGGACCAGCCTTCATCTTAAAGTAAAAAGAGCCTGAGAACTTGACCTGAAGCTAAACCCAAGCTGCAACCCAGTACAGGGAAGAACCCAATGTCTGCTCCTTGGCCTCTACCCCAGAGTTACTCCCTAGCTACTTTCTAGCAACAGCCAATCAAGATTAGTTCGGTTGTTTCAAATGTACTTTCAGACCCTTTGTGATTGTTTATGGTTTTGTTTCAGAGCACCCACCTGTTGACATACAATAGTCAGTCAATTAGATGCTCGCCAGGCTGGAAATCCCCTTGATTCCTTGCCATTTCCTGTAAAACCTTGTCCTCCTGAAGGCTCAAGGCTGCTTCACCTGCCTGTCCTACTGCATCAAGGTTCGTGGTGAGTGAGTGGAGCTTGAGCTTGAATAAAAGAGACCCTAGTGCAATTGCAATGGATTGCTCCTTGGTGGTCTTTTGGGGCTTGCGAACAGGCACAACAAAGCAATCTTAATCACTCAACCCTTAAAGTCAATATTCCATCAGAACAAAAATGGAAGAAGCTACTTATACGACTATGAATCAGTGTGTCATCTACAACAATTCCACACTGTATTTTGTTAGATAACATTAGAATAAATATCTCAGGATAGGACTAAACAATTAGTTTTAACTGCCTTGATACACAAAATTCTGAATGAAATCTTACAAAAGTTTATTTGTGGGGTTTTTCTATGCAGAAAATAGTATCCAACAAAACATTTCAGTTACATGTAAGCGATCTATACTGGTTTCCATGCAGCTTTGGACAATAGAAGATGTCTTCTGATAGCATATTTTATGTCTAAGGGATGAGCGTTGAGAATGGCTGAAAGAAGTGCCTACATTTAGACACACTAAAAGCGGTCATTTTTAGTGCTCAGTATTCCCCATGAGTAATCTTTTTACCTTGCTCTCCATAGATTCTCCCTCATGAATAATGGATTCTTCGATAATAGTTAGGAGACAAGAAAAGCTAAAGTCATTAAGCAAAAATGATTATTGCTCCCACATATTTCGTTTTTATTTTTATTACCACTCGCCTGACTGTGTTCCATATCTAAATTTATGATGTCCTAACAGGGACCAGCATTTTGTGTTTAGAACCCGACTTTGCCTGCATTAAGGAGCAGATATGGTATATTGTCACGTGCATCAGGAACCCACTCGTAATAAGGAAGTACTGGAAATGCTGACAGCTTGTACTGTCTGGAGTTGTCATGAAGGGAGGAGGCTCTAGGTTTTATTGTTTTGGTATTCTTTTACACTGGGAACAGAGTGGAAACACTGTTATTTTTGGTTAATGGAGAAACATGGCTTGTTGTAAGCTTAGGTATATTTAGTCAAATCCTTAGGAAAGAATATGGAACATACAAAGATCTTCTAAGAGGGTTCAGAACTTCTGGCTTTCCAAAAACCTGTTTTCATAATTCCAGGTTTCATCCTTATTCTTTCCTAAGGATTTGACTAAGTACACCTAAGCTTGCTCTCAATGGAAAGCTCATTGTTCAGCATTTGTCCTTGAACACTGAGGAGGGTCCAAATAGCACACAGGTACACAGAGGAGACAGCAGCTCAGTAATCATGGCAAGACCTAAGTGATGAAAGACACCAGAACATCTCATGAGATGGAAACCACCGTCTGCCTTTTCCCACATCAGTTAAAAATAACTAGATTTTCCATGTTGGTGCACTGTTTCTGAAATTGTGACTCTGTTCATTAAAATTACATGAGAGTCAAGAGGTCTGTAGTTACAATTATATCAGATCAAATTCTATTGTGAGATTGCTCAGTGGGATGACTACAGATAACAATGAGCCAGGCATTTCAAAAAGATGGAAGATTTTGGAAATTTTTGTTCTTGAGAAACAGTAAATATTTAAGGAAATAGATTATGCAGGCTGACTAAAACACTATACAGCGTACATTTAAACATTATCTTATTTCATTAATATGTGCAATTTTATACATTTATGTACCAGCTAAATAAGTTTAATTAAAAAGAAGAAAAAAAACCAGGTTACATGAGCATAATTACCCATCAACAGAGGGTTTTTAAATAATCTGTCAAGGTATAAGGGTTACCACCTGAACTAATTAAATCAAACAATGAAGCTCTTGTAGGACTAAAAATACCACGGTCAGCTCCGTTTCTCATGTGACCACTTCAACTTTGTTGGTCACATTGGCATTAGGGAAAAAGGAGACAAAAGAACTTATAGCTTGCTTGTCCAGGTCTTAGAGAAATCCAATAGGATTTTTGCAACAGGAATGAAGATCTATTGCTTGGTGATTGCTTCCATTCTACAACTCTGGGCCTGGAGGCTGGTGATGCATAACAACCCTGAATAGAAAAGACTGAACTGTTGCCCTCATTGTTTCTGAAAAAGCCAGGCGATTCTATACTTCATAGTGCCTGGACATGCTAGCCTTTTAGGCCTCTAAATCTAATCTCCACTCATTCGCTTAGATCAGGCCCACTGTGGTTAGTTTGTCAACTGTCACATTATTCCTTTGCAAAACTCATGTGACAGGAAAGTTTAACAAAATCATCTGAAGGAGATGTAAGAAGGAAGTTATATAGAGTACAAGTCAGGTAACCAAAACTTATAGTGGCCATTTCTAAAAACACCCCCAAAGAAAAATAGGCTGTAATGAAATGTGTATTTTGGTAGCTTCTGTCTACCTCCTATGCCCCGTGTCCTACCAAAGAAGTCACTTAGGGGAGGGGCATTTGTCACCACCCTGGGTAATCTTTAGAGCAGGAAGCGGAATAGAATACTTGACACTATTGTTTAATGCATGCCTGCGTCTATAGTTGTAATTTTGTTAGGCTCTTTATATTAAAAATTTCCCTGAATAAACTATAATTAATTTATTCCAGAAGAGCAAGTTAATAGAAATCATGCTTCTTTTCGGATCTTGTGGTTCAGAAAATTGATTCTCACAGTCTGTTTGTGTGTTTGAATTTTGATGGTTCCTGCCTCTGTAAGTCCATGGTGCTGATGAGTTTTGAGTGGAGGGCTTAGGGAGCCAATCTATTAACTGGTTGAGTGTAAAGCACTCAGGAAGCATATGATGATGATAAAGAGGAGACGGAGACACAAAACAAGGTAACTTCTTACAGTTTTACAGACCTTACGTTTACTGGTTCTTTTACATAATTCTTTAGTCACTTCTCACAAGAGTCTTACAACTCCAGGTTCTTGCAGTTGCCAGACTTTTTGACAATGCTCTGTGTTGGGCCTCTATATAGCCCGGAGGCTGTGGCCATTTATTTTATTCATTACTTGATCAAAGGCTTGAACAAGCCTGTTGAGATATCATCCTCATTTTGACTGGAAGGTTCAAGAGGGAAGTACTTGACCCTTGAGGTAGCTGCATTCAGTCAGAGTTGAGACTGAAGCAGGCTCTCCAGCATACTCCCTTTTCCCACCCGTTCACTGCAGCAGCCATTAGGATAAAGTGAGATCTGGCAGATCTTTAAGGAACGCACCCCACTTCCCACTGAGCAGCAAGTCCCATCTGGTTCTCATGGTCCTGACAAGTGGAGGGTGGTTGAATTCTCTTTTAGGATTCCTAACCTTCACGCTATACATTTTAACCCATCCTTTAAAAGCCCAGCCTAAATGTGATGCCTCAAGAAAGCCTTTCAGATCACATTTGTGAAAACGCTGAGGTTTAAATCTGATATGTATCCCACAGGCACATGGTTTGAACCTTTGTCCTTGTCTGCTGGTGATGTCTCATGGCCAGCACAGTAGTCGACTCTTTAGAAGGTGGAGCCTTGTTGGAAGATGAAGAACACCATCTGATCTGCATTGAAGGTTCTACCCACCTGCAGGCTATGTCTAAATACTGTATGTGGGCCTGCCCGGTGAGGAGCTTTGCTATGAACTCCTGCTGGTGGGTCTTCTGTGTGGGTTAGTTTCATGTCATTTTGACACAAGCTAGAGACATATCAGAGAAGAGAGGTCTTTAATTAAAAGAAAAAGATAATCCTTTAAATGTCAGACTTAGACAAATCTCTGGTACAGTTTCTTGATTGGTGATTGGAGTGGATGGGTCCATCCCACTGTAGCTAGTACCAACCCTGGGCAGGAAGTCCTCAGTTGTATAAGAAAGCAGGCTGAACCAGGGGTGATGAATAAGCCAGTAAGCAACATTCATGTGCATTAGTTCCTGCCTTGAGTGACTGACCTCACATCCCTCAATGATGGAGCATGACCTGAGAGTTGTAAGTAAAATAAACCCTTTCATCACCAAGTTTTTTTGGTCATAGTGTTTTTTGTTTTTTGTTTTTGTTTTTAATCACAGTAGTAGTAACATTAAGATATCATCCTTGTTATGATGAGTTGAATTGCCCTGGAACTTAGCCACAATAGGTATTTCCTCCCTTAACTTGCCATGTATTTTGTCATGGTGACAACAAAGTAGCCAATACACAAATCGTGTTTAATGATCTGTAGCCCCCATTAGAATGTAAACATCTGAGTGCCTTGCTTCTTTTTCTCAGGACATAGCAAAAAATCCATAGCTGAAATACTTGTTGAATAAATGAACGACTCATTTGCTTCCTGCATGACATTGGAAAATAATTTGACTCTGACTCTTTGGTTCCTGGGTGAAAAAATTAAACATTTTCCTGAAGGATTTCTAAGATTCCTCCTTCTCCTCCTTTATTGCCACACCTTTAGTAACTTCAAGTAAGGATTCCAGCGACATTCCACAGATGAGGACATTTGAGATCCCTGCAAGTAGAGTGAATGTCCCAGGGTCCCATGGGCAGGAGGTGGCAGAGCTAAAAACAAGTCCTTGGCCTCTGACACCAGGTCAATGACATTCTCCATTTTCCATGTAGTTCCAAATAACTCAATCATCCTTACTCACTAAGGAGAACATCCTGAAATCCAGCCCCATTGACTCATCCTTTATGTTAATCCTAGAAGACTTGAAACAGTAATGACAGATTCATGTGTCCCTTGATGTGACATCCTCACAAAGGTAATATTGTGAAGGGGGTCACAGTTATTAGGATTCATAGCACACCTGTCTGTTAAATATCCTTGAAGAGCTGATTAGGAAGGAGGTATTTCCTGCTTTTCGTTACACCCTGTATTAGGCAGGGTTCTCTTGAAGAACAGAACTGTTGAATTGCGTACATATTATGAAAGGGGATCATTAGCTTGGCTTACACGATAGTGACTGAATAGTCCAATAATGGCCACTTTCAGTCTGGAGATGATGCGGTATGCAGTTTGACACTTCAACAGTACCAATAAGCACTGGAGGCCTGAAAGATCTTGGAGAGTTTCTGGTCTTCAGTCCACATCACTTCTGATGGCAGCAGGGGTTGGCGGCAGCAGTAGCAGCATTAATGGAAACACTCACCAAGAAGAGGCGGAGGCAGGCAGGAGCCACTGATTTGGTGCTCTTTAAATCTGGATCGCTTGTTGGAAAGGGCTGCCCACTCTCTGTCAATCTTTTCTGGAAATGCCCTCAAGAGACACGCCCAGAAGCTTTTTTCTTAGTTGATTCTAAATCTTGTCAACTTGACCATCAGGATTAGCTACCGCACATCCTTCTAGTAATTAAGTCATTATGTCAATCAGAATATCTGAGTATTTTCACTCAAGGCTGTCAAGTCCCTCAGGACAATGGCCGTGACTACCCTCTTTGAAAATCCTGTCATAATAGCTGTCAAGTCTGGAACACCAGCTCGAGGATGTTGGATAAACAAAAGAAAGGGTGTAGAAACTGAAGTGCTTCATAGCCTTTGAATGAAGAGGGATGGAAGTCAAACATTTTATTACTGAAACAAACTAAAACTTGATTCTGCTAGTGATGGAGCAGACAGAAAGTTCACCCCACTCCCTGTTGGTGACCTCCCCTAGGGCTCTCCGAGTTTCATTTCAGCAGACTTGGATTTTATCTGCAGCCATTTAGTGTATCCTGTCTCTCCTGCTCCATCAACTGTCAAGCTGCTTTCCTCTTAATGCAACATGACAAACTATTTTAATAATGCATTTGTTTTACAATAAGATTCTCCTAAGTCTAGTTCCGATAGTAGTTTGGAAGCACAATGTGCTTATCATCTTCAAATATTACTGTTGAAGAAAACCTAAATCTGAATATTTCGCTATCATTCTGATAAATTTCTATCACTGACTCTCATGTGAATAGTACAATTTAGCCAATGGCCTCTTATAGATAATAGACCAATGTATCAGAATTAAATAGAGCCAAGTCCATGCATCTTTTAAAATCATCAAATACAAAGTCCTCCTGGCCACATAAATATAAATGAAAGCTTGATTATATTGCAGTCTGCAGGCGTACAGTACTTGTGATGACAACCAGCATGCCAACAAAAGCTATTGATTATTAAAGACAGATATGAATTTTTCCAGTAGTGTCTCCAGAGTTTGTACTGTTTAGTTTTCTCTTGCTGGTCATACTTTAGAACAATCTATACCTGCCAACACACACACACACACACACACACACACACACACACACACAGCCCCTGTGCAAAGAAGAGATCTTTTTCAGAAGGCCAAGGCAGTGCCTTGGATTTCCTTCCACTCAAGGTCAAACTGAAAGGCTTGCTGTTCTTCCTCATATGACCATGTGATGGCACTGTGTGCTCAGCACAAAATGAACACTGTGACCACTGTGGGTGGTCCTGGGAGGTTAGATGGGGTATCCTCATTGTATTTATTTTGGTTCAAGCCACATAGCAGATAGTAGTTTGGAAGCACAATGTGCTTATCGTCTTCAAATATTATGGCGTACAAAACCTAAATCTATCATTCTGATTTAACTTCAATTACAAGTCTTCACATGAATAATAAAACATATCTAAAGGCTGTTAATAGATAATAAACCAATATATTGGTATTAAAACAGAGCTATATGTCCATGCATCTTGCATGTCTATGCAACTTCAAAACCATGAGTTTACTAAAATTTCCAGAACTCCTTGTCGTTTTCCTTCCAACATGTTGTAGAACAATATTCTCTGGGCAGAAAAAGCATCACTTTCATGAACAAGTCTTATCTGCTTGCAAAATATCACTACAGTTGGGTGTGTTGACTATTGGCATTCTCTCATAGAAGGAGGAGGACGTAGTGAATCACTGGACTCTAACCTGAGTTAGTCGTCCAAGTCAGTTATTAGCACTTCTCATTGCACGTTGCTTAGGAGTTTTGGGGGTGGGGGTGGGGGGATCACTAGTAAGAATAGGCTGAGAAAAGAACTCCATGAAAAGAACTCACTCATGCTGGGTGAAGGCCTTTCAGGGTAGTTGCTTTAAAGTCACATGGTCCTGCTGATAAGCCCTCACTCTTGCCTAGTAAATAATCCCTATAAACTCATGGGTTTTCCAGGCAATACTTTGACGAACTTGAACTTTGATTTGACACTGGATTTTTTATAAGGAAGGGGTGAACATTGTGTAGTCATTCCACCTCTGGAAAGAGATTTCTGGTAATACAAGTCAACACAAAACTTCCTTTGGAAACTCTTTAGGTAGAGTGGAAAGAGGGATTCCCAGAGGGATGCAGCACATGGCAGGGGAAGAAAACATGGCCTAAAATGTGTTTCTTCCTAACAATCTTAGGGACACACTCTGTATATTGATGGCTCTAGAAACTCTTCATATTAAGTTTAACTATGTAAAGGGATACAGATAATTCAAAGGAATTATTTTAATATGGTTCAAAGTATCAGAAGAGGTTTAGGTACAACAAGCTGCCAGAGGTGGGTCCATGAGGGGCTTATAGTTGAGATTTAAAAGAAGAAGAAAGTAAGAAAAAACATCACATGGTTATACTTAATTTTTGTTATATTTTTATATTGACTACACAAAAGAATTGTTAATGAAATTTAGAGGTGAGTCACCGAAACTTCCTTCATAGCCAGCATTTGATAAAAATTGCAGAATCTAGGTTTGATGGAAGGGAGCAAATGAGAGAAAAAGATCCCCAAATAACCATCCATAATCAACATCAGTTCACCCTATGCTCATACAAAGTCTCTTCTTTTTTTTTTTTTTTTTTCTCCCTGGTTCTCCCTATTTTTCATTTGCCAGTGACCTGGAGAAGACAGGAAGAGACAAATTCCTCATCAATTAGAAAATATTCCTCAAAATATATCAGCTATAAATAGAGTAAAAATTCAGTGAAGCAGAATCAGGCACATGAATCATGAGCTGTGATTTTCCTAGTGTAAGCACTCAGAGGAGAAATTCTTCAATGTAAAAGGAGGTATTTTGAAAGTCAAAGAAAATATACATTAGGCACTTGGTGGTGATGCGTTTCTACTCTGTGTAGCACAAGAATCCTGAGAAACAGGGTAGTATAGACAGGGTTTTATGACTTTCATTAGAATTTTGAGTGCCACTTCTTCTGCAGTTCTCCTTGTGTGTCTGTGTATGTAAGCGTGTATGTATGTGTGTATATATATATATATATATATATATATATATATATATATATATATATATATGTATGCCTATCTTTATGTCTATATGTAATGTGGGTATAAGTGTGTGTATGTGTATGTGATGTTTGTATGTATATGCGGTTTGTGTATGGTCTGTGCCCCCTCCCGTGTGTGTGTGTGGTTTGTGTATGTGGTCTTTCTCTGTGTATGTTCATGCCGATCCCTGGTCTTAGTACATGTGAGGTGACATGTACTAAGGTTATAAGCGAATTTAGTCACAGAATTCTCATTGAGAGTACTTTTAAAAATACTTGCTCCCCAAGCTTCAGCCTTGAATGCTGATTCTAGCTGTAAGTCACTCAGTAGAAGGGACCAGGCTTCCTTCTCACGTGGTAACCTACACAGCACACGATCATCCATGACCCCTTTCCTAAGGGGACACTGAGATATTAAAACAGCTCGTTCTACAATTTAAGTTCCCTATAAAGTGTAAGCACCCTTAGAAAGAGTGGTATATTGCCTTTTAAATTTTCTCACCTGCAGACTCTGTTTCATCACCACATTCAGCTGCTTTCCAAGGAGTTTTTTTTTTTTCTCTTCTCGCCGTGTCTACATTCACTGTCTATTTCAATCTAATATCTTTCATTCCAACCTTCTAAAGCTGCTTTCTGTTGGTGTTGATCACTCTGAATAGCTAGCAGGATCTCTAGCCTTCAAAAACTGCCCAGTCACTCTGCTGTCTGCTTCTTTTTCTTCACGACAGAGTCTTCATTCCATACGAAAAAAATCTATCTCATTCACTGGTCTGAGGCATCTCTTGCACTGTCCTTTGTAGTTGCAACAGATAGCATCACAGTTTCTGCTCCCTCCCTTGGGTCATGATGCTTCTTCTTCCAAGCATGATTTTCTCATCCTAGTAGCCATAAGCATTTGCACACGTCACACAAATGGCGAGCTGTGCTTGAGTTCATGCTCCAGCCATCCATCCTACTGTATTGTAATGGTAGCCCATTGGATCTACTTTGAGATGAAGACTTAAGTTTCTACAAGCGGGACTTAGGACTGTGTATATGGGAGTGCAATGGAATGTTCAGATTGATGTTTAACTTCTTTACATAGAGGTACCCATCTAATTAATTGGGGATGCAGTGGCTCCTGTTTGTTTCTGTCTCAGGAAGTTTATTATTTAATCATTCCCAAATAACAAAAAACAAAACCAAAAAATCCTGCATGTATTCCAACTTTTTACAAAGAAATTCTCCTTCCATTGTAGGCCTTTTCTAATTGCATGGTGTTTTCAATAAATTGCTTTTTGTTTGTACATTCACATTTATGACTCAAAAACATCACTGCATTTAAAGTCATTCTTGATCTTTTAATGGAACCATGTTATAAAAAACAGACATTCAATAGTCCACTGAGAACATTTAAACCTAAGCTTCAAAGTTTATGAGAGATGTTAGATTACAGAAATGATTGCTTTTATCATAGATCTATTACTAAAGAACAAAGTCAGAAAATTTGTCAACATAAGTCAGAAAATGATAAAACAACAAACGCAGCAACTAAAACAGATATAACAAAAATTCCAAAGGGATCATTATGTAGACCACAGCCTGTCTTGAAAATATATCTTTAAATCAAACCCTTAAAGCATGTATAGAGATATGTTGACAGATTAATACCTTATCAGGTGTTCTTGTAAAACTCAACATCTAAGAAGGCAGAAGATAAGAAAGATTTTTATTTTAAAGAAAAAAATGACCATCATTAAACTGAAACTGAGAAAATTTGTAACGCTTATATGTAGGACTTTGTAAATACATAAGCCTTTGTAGTGATTGAATTAAAGTTTGAGGAAAACATATTTTTTTCTGGTAGGAAGAATAATTTCATATAATATTTTCAAACCCTTCTTTTCCCTTGCTTCAGGCTCTAAGTTTTCTATAACAGATTATGTCCAAGTGAGATTGGGCAAATGTTTGTTCTGGGAACCTTAGGTAGGTAGAAATCAGACTTCTCTCTACTTGGTTGAGGGAAAAATGATTGAAACCATAAGAACAAGGGAAGTGAAAGTTGAAGCAGGAAAAGGAGGAATGAGAAGGGAAAGGAAACTAAAAAGAAAAGGAGGAGAAAGAAGGGAGAAAGCGTTGGAGACAGCTTACTTGGTAAAGTACGTACTATACAAACAGCAGGGCCTGAATTTGATCCTCAGAACAAGGGCAAAAATGTCTGAGAAAGGCAGCAGCATTGGAATTTGAGATTATTCCCTGGCTGTAGAGCATTCTTCTTGCAGGAAAACATGGGGTGGGGGTGGGAGTGGGGGTAGTAGGGGGAGGAAGGGTTCTGCATTTGCTAGAGTTGTGGAGACAAGAAAAATTCTACAGGGATATCTTCTAGCTTTCCATTATCCACTGATTAAAATATATTGAAGTGATTCTTCACATGTTAGATTTCCAGGGGATTACAGGTCTTGAAAGTAAAATTTGGGCTCTCCCACCATATAATGCTAACTATCTGAGATGCTACATGCTATCAGTTGTCACAAGGATAGGTAGAAACAAGATAAAGTAGAAATTATTAAATATGTGTCTAGTTCAGGGATAAAGAGTCTCACTTTTTAAAAATTACTCCTTCATACATATATTCATGTTCTAACTTTTCCTCCTATCATATGCTACTGTAGGGTTATTCACGCTCTGAGTGTGCTTGGGTCTTTATCACAGTCTTTATCACAGTGGCTGTGATGAAGCATTCTGACCAAAATCAGTTTCAAGAAGGAAAGGGTTTATTTAGGGTACAGTTCCGGGTCACATTCCATAATGGAGGAAAGCCAAGGCGGGAATTCAGGGAGGGAACCTGGAGGCAGGAAGTAAGGTGCCGCTGCTTGCTGGCTTGCCCTGTGACTCGGTCGGTGACTCACTCGCTCGCTTGCTCGCTAGCCTTTTTATACAGCACAGGTCTTCTTGTCTTGGGATGATACCAACCACAGTGGGCTAGGCCCTACTCTATCAATTAATAATCAAGAAAATTCCCCACAGACATACCTACAGGCAAATCTGAGCTGCTCACCTCCTCAGCTAAGACTCTTCTGTCAGATGACTGTAGTCTGCATTAAGTTGACGAACTTAAGGCAATGATATGAAGACTGATGGCTCAAAGGTCTTTTCTAAACATTATGTGTAATATATGACTGGAAAATTTTCTCCTTTTTTTTCCTTCAAGGACTGGAAAGAATAATATTAGAAATAACCTACATCCTTCTCTTTTTTTGTTTTTCATTTTGTTTTGTTTTTTTTTTTTAAATTTTATTAGATATTTTCTTCATTTACATTTCAAATGGTACCCCAAAAGTCCCCTAAATCCTCCCCCTGTCCTGCTCCCCTACCCACTCACTCCCACTTCTTGGCCCTGTACTGGGGCATATAAAGTTTGCAAGACCAAGGGGCCTCTCTTCCCAATGATGGCTAACTAGGCCATCTTCTGCTACATATGCAGCTAGAGACACAAGCTCTGAGGGTTCATATTAGTTCATTAGTTCACTGATTAGTTCATATTGTTGTTCCACTTATATTGTTGCAAACCCCTTCAGCTCCTT
>NC_034597.1:76221751-76228948 GCF_900095145.1 Mus pahari | reverse complement strand
GTAGACCAGGCTAGCCTCGAACTCAGAAATCTGCCTGCCTCTGCCTCCCGAGTGCTGGGATTAAAGGCCTGCGCCACCAGGCCCGGCTCCAAGGAGTGGATTTTATTCAAAGGCAAGGTGAAGGTACAGGTTAGACATGCTTCAGTGGGGTCAAAGTAAGATTACGCTAGAGTACTGGGTAACTGTTTGAGGCTTTCCTTGATAGGTCTAGGAGGAGGAAGAGTTGGTTGTTAAAAGTCAAGCAGTGTTTTCCTGTTTTTATTAATAGACCTAGATTGTGTAAGCCTTTGTTTATAGCATTACCCTTTCTCATGATGCGTCTGATTTTAATGATGCGCATGCTCTATCATGTGTAGGCCTAAGAGGATACGATTTACCTTATTGTATATGCACCCCCAAACCAGCCTAGTCTGTATTGACACACTGAGCTGAGTTCCCAGAAACGCTCCAGAATGTGTTTGACTACAAAAGAGGAGTTACTAGGGGTTGTAGTGTTCTATAATCAGAGGGACTCTCACCCTTTGGAGTGGGATCTGTGTGCAGGTCTCAGGTCACTGAGTGCTTTGGTGGGAAGCAGGAATGTGTGTAAGTCAAGCAAGGTACAGTTGCTAGCTACTGAGCTGTTCTTTGCCTGTTTGGCTTCTCTCCTCCTTGCTCAGTGGTGGGCTGACTAATGCTTTCTCTAAAACTATATTTCTATCCTTCCTGCTTTTCCTTATATTTCTGAAATAAAGCCATACTTGATTCTGTTATTTCAACTCACAAGTCTTTTCCTAGGCTTGCAATTCTTCTTCTTCATCATGTTTGCATGTTTGAAATAATTACAGATTTTTTATTGAGTCTTGGAATTACAAATGTTTATCCCTATTAACCTATTTGTTTGCATCGCCCTAGGTGATTTTCAGTGCAACTCTGTATTCTGTCCAGGTGGAACACAGGACTCCAAACTGGATGTGCCATTCCCAGTTCAATCCTATTAGAGTTAGGAGGAAGGATCCACTGATTCTCTCCATGGAGTTCTATCTTCATATTTACCTTAACATATAGGTGTTTTCTCTTTTGAGGAAACGGTAGCTTCCACGTTGCATTCCGCAGTGTGAGTGTTGTTCTGTATTACTTTCAGATATTCTCCTTCTCTGTATTTTTAACTATCACGAGCTTATTTATTACCATTTTGCCTTTGCTGATATTAGCAACAGCTCTGCATTTGGCAGACTTCAGTGAAGGACCATTTTCTGCCTCTGTAAGATCACAATGGGGACATCGCCGGTAGCATCTTGCAAAGTTGCTAGGATACTTCTTCCTCTTCTGGAATAGGCAAAGATGTAAAAGTTCCCTGCTACTAAGTAATCCTCTCCCTGTTCGCTTGACGTCCTGGCCTTCCCAAGTGTCTGCTGAGAGGCAGCTCACCCCTTTAGCAGACCCTGGGCTACATGCTGCTTCTTGTCATGTTTTCACTGTGTTAAAATGAGTTTTCCTAAATAAAAAAAGATATTACTAGATTGTGTTAAATTGACCTGAAAGATGTCAAATATTTCTAAAAAATTGAAGTGTTGATGTTTAGGGAGCCAGGTAGGCAAAGAACTGAAGAATAAAAGATTTTATTGAAAAGCTGATTTTGATGGAGAGGTGAGGCTTATGCTCTTAGAAGTGACACACACACACACACACACACACACACACACACAGAGAGAGAGAGAGAGAGAGAGAGAGAGAGAGAGAGAGAGAGAGAGAGAGAGAGAGAGAGAGAGAGAGAGAGAGAGAGAGAGAGAGAGAGAGAGGGTGTAGCTATGATTTAGGTGTTTTTTTTTCCTTTTCTCTCTTCTTTTCTGTCCTCTCAGGTCCCCATAGTGTTCTACACCCACCTGCTGTCCTCAGTTTTGATGAACAACAAATATTCTCTAAGCTTTACCACACCCAGAGTCTTCATTTGAATCCATTAGTAAACCAGTAGAATGGCAACTAAATAAGGAACCTTCTTTTGTGAATTTTTTTTTTCCGGTCTCCTTTGTTTTTATCCCAAGAAGGTTGACATGAAGAGATCTCTAAAACTACCACACTAAGGGGTTACACTTAAAGGTAACTATTGAGGGCACATGGAAATATTTAAAACGTCCACGCATTTTATGGTGGATAATTCAGCATCACCGGATTGATAGTGACTACAAAATCAGTAAAGCACATTTCTGCGAGTTTGTTTGTTTGTTTTGTTTTTTGTTTTTTGTTTTTTTTTTTTTTTGAGGATGCTTCCAGAGACAATTGGCTGATGGGTCAGCTAACTATAATGGGGAAGACACATGCTGATTGGGGGTAGCATTACCCAGTAGGCTGAGGCTCCAGGTGAGATGATTAAAATGAAGGAGGAAGGTGTGTTTTTGCTGCTGCAATTTGTATGGATGTCAGTCTATGCTCATTCCCCCTCTGAACTTGGATTTGTACCAGTGACACTCCAGGGGTTCATAGGTCCGCAGTCTCTACTGGGGTTGCACCATTGGTGCCCCTTACTCCTAGGTTCTTGTTTCTTGGACTGAGATGCTACCATTTCTCCTTTCTCTCCAATATGAAGACAGACATTGTAGGGTCATTTAGCGACCAAGATAATAAATTGTTTCCTTAACAACATTTATTATTAGTATGCGAGTGTGTGCACATGTTATCAGCAGTTTTTTGTTTTCTTCTTTTGTTTGTTTGTTTGAGACAGGGTTTCTCTGTGTAGCCTTGGCTGTCCTGGAACTCACTCTGTAGACCAGGCTGGCCTCAAACTCAGAAATCCGCCTGCCTCTGCGTCCCAAGTGCTGGGATTAAAGGCATGCGCCACCATGTCCGGCTCCAGCAGTCAGTTTTTACTTTCTGCCCATGGGATCTGAGGTTTTTAATCTACTGAGCTATCTTGCTGGTCCAATCTTTGTTTATACTTGTATATATTTTATTGGTCTTATTCTTCTGGTGAGCCCCAATTCATATGTGTAAAGGATATGCTTGCACATATTCTTCTACAGAAACAGAGGGTCAAATCTAGACATCATTCTCTCACAAAGCCTCCGGCCAAGCTGGTCAACCATTGACGAGCTTCTTAGCCAAGGCTAAAGCATATAGCAACGAGGGTTGTGCCCTTGCACAAGGTGATGGACCACAGATCAGAGAGCCAGCTTGATTGAGCCACACTTAGATAATGGAAACAGAGGAAGCCAGGTGAGACAGACAGAAATGTAGAACAGAGAATGCTAGAAAGACTGAGGTCAGAGAACTTGAGAAGGAAAGAGTTTTTCCAGTTCTGGTTTATGTGAGGTTCAGCCACACATCCTTTTCTTTCTTTATGATTTCCTTTGAACTCTCAGGAATGAGTTTCTGCTTCATGTGACTTAAAGAGCCTGGAAAGGGACAGTATTCTAACTATTGCTCCAAGTCCTTTATTGGTAGAAAGAATTTCCCATAACTTTTTGACTCTTTGAAAAATGTCTACTTAAACTGGTTTGAATAATCTCTTAAATTTTTTTCTTTTTTCTCTTCAATTGGTTGTTCCATTATACAGAATATGCTCTTCAACAATGTACACTACCCTTCTGTATAGATTTTGAATTTACATGGGTCTAGTTGTATTTCAGTCCCATTGTATCATTTCTAGCTGTGAGAGCTCAGTGTAAAAGGAGAGGATTATACCAGAGAACTGCTGGGAAGCCATTTATGTTACAAGGATTCAGATCCATGATTAACCATCAGGGGAAAGAATTTAAGTTAGTGGCCTAACAATTATTCTCATAATTCTGTTCCATGCACAGAATAAGCACACAGAAATTTTTTTAATAAAACCAAGTTCATCAATTGAGTTTATAAAAATATTTACAGTAAAGGGGTGGAATATATAGCTCTCTATTTAGGAAGGGTGTGTATATTTATATAAAATATGATTTAAAGTAAAACAAAATAGATACAAAATTGGAAAGTCATTGAGACATTGTTACTAAAAGAAATAGAGATCTCAGGTAGATAATACAATTTCTTTTCATTTTTCTCTTTTTTAAAATTAGATATTTTCTTTATTTACATTTCAAATGCTATCCCAAAAGTCCCCTATACCCTCCCCCCAACCCTGCTCCCCAACCCACCCACTCCTTCTTCCTGGCCCTGGCATTCCCCTGTACTGGGGCATATAATCTTTGCAAGACCAAGGGCCTCTCATCCCACTCATGGCCGACCGACTAGGCCATCCTCTGCTACATATGCAACTAGAGACCAAGCTCTGTTGGAGTACTGGTTAGTTCCTACTGTTGTTCCTCCTAGAGGGTTGTAGACCCCTTTAGCTCCTTGGGTACTTTCTCCAGCTCCTTCATTGGGGGGCCCTGTGTTCCATCCAATAATTACTGTGAGCATCCACTTCTGTATTTGCCAGACACTGGCATAGTCTCAAAAGAGATAGCTATATCAGGGTGTTGTCAACAAAATCTTGATTTTGCTGGCGTATGCAATAGTGTCTGGGTTTGGTGGCTGTTTATGGGATGGATCCCCAGGTGGGGCAGTCTCTGGATGGTCCTTCCTTCTGTCTCAGCTCTGAACTTTGTCTCTGTAACTCCTTCCATGGGTATTTTGTTCTCCATTCTAAGAAGGAAGAAAGTATCCACACTTTGGTCTTCCTTCTTCTAGAGTTTCATGTGTTTTGCAAATTGTATCTTAGGTATTCTAAGTTAGATAATAAGATATCTAAGGTAATACATTACCCAGCTTTGTTATAAATTATAATTTATAGTTCACACCCTTACTTGGAAGGAATAATAACAAAACCCAGCATTCATGATTATTTTGCTACATGCATGATCAGCATTGTATTTACTCATTGAATTGTATTATAAAAATTAGCCCTCGATGAGTCCTTTGATGCAAATTCTGCCATAGCTTTCATTTTGCAAGAGAGAATATTGAGCTCTAGGGAATAAAATGATGTTGTTTTTAAGGATTTTGTGAACATGTAACTTCTAAGATTTATATTCATGTCAAAATAAACCAACTTATTTAAATTTTTTTCTGTCATGTAAGAATGAAAATAACAAATCTTATACAAAGCATAGTGTGTAATATACTTCCCAAGTAGTGCAGGACCTCCAGAGCCTTGTCGAGTTCAGCTTTTATTATTTCTAGCAGTGTCTGAGGCTTATTTCATGTCTGGTAATGACCAAATCTTATTGGCCACCATGTGGGGTGGCAATTACTTGAGGACAGATAATTGAAAACACTCACAGAACTTTAACAAGGTACACTCATGAAAGATTCATGACAAGTTAAGGACAAACGGCACCAGGATCACAAAAGCACCCAGCAGCATTAGCAAGACCTGGCACACCTGAGCACAGCTTCCCAAGTCCTTTAATACAGATGATATTGCATTCCCAGGTTCATGACGGGCAAAAATGGTGGTAAGATCTCTTTGTCAAGAAATATGAGGTGCAGGCCTCCTGAGAGTTCTTTCATTTCACTGAGCAGACAGTTACATCAGGCTGAATGACCAGGTAAAGCAGGTGTGAACTACCATTCTATATATTTTTCACTAAACAACATATAAAAGCCAGCATTAGATGCCTCCAGAGGGGATTTCAAGATTTAAACAGAACATTATAAATCATTAGCTAGGACATTTCATTCCTATCTGGCCAAAGATTTGTGCCATAGCCCTAGGTATCCCTGGAGATGCCCTCAGACCAGCTTTAATTTAATCATATTTCTGCATATGAGGATCTGTCATTTAAGAAATTTGTCCCTTCCTCTAGTCTAGCACTATTCAGTGAATTTTCTATAGGAAGGAAATATTCCTCATCTACAATGTCCAACAGGATAGCCATGAAACAAAGGTGACACATGCCCAGCTAAAATGTGGCTAATACGATGATCTGAATTTTAAACCTTTATTCATGTTAGTTTAATAGCTACTTGTTGATAAATGGCCACCACACTGGCCAATGTAACTATGGTGTTTTTGTGATGACTGTAGTTTAACTATATGTGGCAACTCTTTATCCATTGCTGATTCTACTTGCTATAGTCTTTCCTTCTCGACCGTTCTGCCTTTAAGAAGCATTACTGCCATGCTGAGTATGGCTGTACCTATTGGGCATCACTTTTTCCTTTGATAGACACTGTAGATGGTTTGGTGTGCTCCTAATGCGTAGTAGACACTGTTGACTGTCATCTCACATCTCCTGCTAATTCACTAACAGAACCTTCCTCCCCCTTGTCTTCATTATTTTCTATTGCTGTGATAAAATGCCAGGACCAAGACAACTCATGGAAGAAAAACTCAGGCTTTCAGAGGAAGAGCCCATAATGACAGTGGGATCTCCAGCAATGGGCATCTTGAGCAGGAAACGTAGAGATACAATTTTAATTGTAAACTCAGAGCTGAGAAAAAGTGAAGACGTGAGATAAGGCTATGAACTCTCAAAGCTCACCCCCAGTGGGTAAGCTTCCTCTAGAAAAGTTCCATCTCCTAAACATTCCACAACTGACTCAAACTGTACCGCCAACTAGGGACCAAGTGTTAGAATATGTGAACCTATGGGGACATCTATCACTTAAACCATAGCAACACCCTAGAGATTGAAACTCTGTTTCTCATTTCTCCCTCTTCCTTTGTATTTATAGCATGAACGCATGACGCAATCATGGTGACTGTGAACTTTAGGAGCATTATAGAATCAATTGCAATGATGCAGTGGGTTGGGTATTGATGTCTTGCCATGTGCTGGTTGTTTAGTTTTTCCAACATGACACAAAACAGGATCATCTTGGAAGAGAAATCCTCAATGGGGAAAATACTCTGATCTCATTGGTTTTTGGGAAAGTCGGTGTAAGTGTTTTTTTTTGACTGAAAATTTATAGGTAAGGGCCCAGCCCACAGTGGGTGGTGCCACTCTTGACTGGTGGTACTGGATTGTATATAAAAGCAGATTGAGCATGCATGATGTGGGGAGCAAGACAGTAAACAGCATTCCTCTATAGTCTTTGCTTGAGTTCTTGCTGCTAGTGTCCTGTCTTGAATTCTTTTTTTTAAACTTATTTTATTAGATATTTTCTTCATTTACATTTCAAATGCTATCCCGAATGTCCCCTATACCCTCCCCCCACCCTGCTCCCCTGCCCACCCACTCCCAATTCTTGGCGCTGGCGTTCCCCTGAATGGGGCATATAAAGTTTGCAAGACCAAGGGGC
>NC_034597.1:76197503-76219915 GCF_900095145.1 Mus pahari | reverse complement strand
AGGAGGGTGGGAAAGAAAGCCAATAGAGAAGGACGGAGAGTAAGAAAGGGGGAAATGCTATTAGTCTTAAGGTCTCTATTGCCTCTCCTGTTCACCCTTTTCTTTCTTGCCCTTCCTGCCTTGGCTACCTATTATTTCACCTCATTTGCCGAGGTTAAATTGTTTCTGGAGAAACAGAGTNTAGAGCAGAAGCACTTCACAGACCACTCATTGTCCTCCCTCCAGGAGGCAACCAAAGAAATTGAGTCTTGATATTGCCTATGCAAATCTTCATCCTTTCCTACACATTCATGCATATATAAAGCATATACCACTGGTCTTCATGCTTACACACTTTTAAAATAATTCTACCATATTCTACATTCTCTTTCTTCTATTTGCTTTTTCTTGAACAAGTCACCAATTTTTTTTTGTGGGGGGGGAGGATTATCCATCTTGAAACACAGAAGCTCCATATCATCGCTTTCAAAGCTGCTACAGAAAACTAACTGATTAAGCGTGCCATCGGCGATTTTCTACTGAAGGAAAAGTGTTTTCCACGCTTTAAACATTGAGCTTTTTAAAGTCAAAGTTTTACATAGGTTCACAGTGAGAGCCAACTTGTTCTACAAGGGTTCTTGAAATCTGCTCTTACTGCCCTTAGTCCAAAATACTCAGATATAAGCACCCTCAATCTTTGCTGTTTATTTGAGATGCACTCCTAAAAACTCCATCGAATGTTCACAGCATGGAGTATTTTTCCACTTAGACTTGATCTGTTATCATATGGAAAACCAAGCTGGAGCTTTGTGAATCTCCATGCATCACATACACCATTCTTCCTTCCTTTCTGTATACTTCTGTTCCAGTTTTGATTATTAGACAAATGTGAAGTTTTAGGGTTTTGTGAACTCTGTCAGAACTGAGTCATATACTGGTGATTAGCACTATCTCTACACAACTTTGTGTCTTGTGAAGTCAATAATAGTTATTTTATTTTCTATAGTTGTTCTGTGTGCTTGCAACCAATATATACCTATACCTTGTCCTTATCATTAATGTATTCTGAATCAGTGAAAACATAGTCTGTACTATTTCAATCACTCATAGAGACTGTGGCCTGCATGTGTCTACACCAGATGTAATTCCTTAACTCAGAAGCTACCTACAATTTATAACCATTCACAAATGAAAAAAAAAATAGTTTTCTCCAATAGAGTGTCACTGGGCATAAAGACCACTCTTAAGGGCAAACCTCCCATCTCATGCCCAGCGGTTGAAGACCAACACGAAACAAACTCAGTGGCATTTTTGGAGGTTCTTTGTTTCACAGTGTTTTGTTAGGGCATTTTTTTTCTTTTTTCTTTTTCCTTTTTTTCATGTTACAGGTCCTTTGCATATGTATCATGGCTTATTGGTTGTATGTTTGTGTGGGATCCTTGTGTCTTTGAATGTGTATGTCTCTGCTTCTACTTGTATTTGTGCTTTGTTTTGTTTTGTTTTTGTTTTTATTTTTATGTTTTGTTCTTTTTCTTGTTTGTTTTGTCCGATTCCAAATGGTTTGTTAGTGTTTTATCATTATTCTTTAGATGTCTGTTTATTTTCTAAGGAAAGAAACTAGGAAAATGAGTGGATCAGAAGGGAGGGAAGATGGCAAGAAGCTCAGAAGATCTGGGGGAAGAAAAACTACTCAGAATATATTGTGTGAAAAAAAATTACTTTCAATACAAATAAAAAATATGAAAATAAAATTCCAAAAAATTATTCTTCTCATTCTCACATCTGCCTTGTACATTTGTCTCAGAGTATACAGTCTGTAAATTTGCTATCTCTTCAATCTTAAATATGCAATGACAATCATTTTGCTTTTATTTTAATCTATTCAAAATACCCACTTCTAAAGCATATACATAAAGTTAACACTACATTTATGTGTTTAAGATAACATAGCAACAAAGGATGAATAAAAAAAGGACCTGAATTTGAAAGAAAACAAGGGAAGGGTGATGATGTCATTACATAGAAGAAAGAGTATATTATTATTTTAAAAATTAAAAAATAAAAATCATCCTTTCATCTTAGCTCTAAATTTTGTCTCTGTACCTATATCCTTTCATGGGTATTTTGTTCCTTATTCTAAGGAGGAATGAAGTATTCACACAATGGTCTTCCTTCTCGGTTTTCTTGTGTTTTGCAAAATGTATCTAGAGTATTCTAAGTTTCTGGGCTAATATCCGCTTATCAGTGAGTGCCTATCTAGTGACTTCTTTTGTGATTGGGTTACCTCACTAAGGATGATATACTCCAGATACATCCATTTGCCCAGGAATTTCATAAATTCATTGTTTTTAATAGCTGAGTAGTACTCCATTGTGTAAATGTACCACATTTTCTATATTCATTCCTCTATTGAGGGACATCTGGGTTCTTTCCAGCTTCTGGCTATTATAAATAAGGCTGCTATGAACATAGTGGAGCGTGTGTCCTTATTACCAGTTGGAAGATCTTCTGGGTATATGCCCATCAGTCATATACTAATGCACATGCCAGCAAGATTCTGCTGAAGGGACCCTGATATAGCGGCATCTTGTGAGGCTATGCCAGTGCCTGGCAAACACAGAAGTGGATGCTCACAGTAAGCTATTGGATGGAACACAGGGCCCCCAATGGAGGAGCTAGAGAAAGTACCCAAGGAGCTGAAGGGGGCTGCAACCCTGTAGGTGGAACAACAATATGAACTAACCAGTACCCCCTGAGCTCATGTCTCTAGCTGCATATGTATCAGAAGATGGCCTAATCGGCCATCATTGGGAAGAGAGGCCCTTTGGTCTTGCAAACTTTATATGACCCAGCACAGGGGAATACCAGGGCCAAGAAGTGGGAGTGGGTAGGTAGGGGAGCAGGGGCGGGTGGAGGGTATAGGGAACTTTCGCGATATCATTTGAAATGTAAATGAAGAAAATATCTAATAAAAATTTTTAAAAATCATGTATCTTTTCATTTATATTTATTATTTATTTTTGTTTTTAATTAATTCTATTTCTTGACAATGCACACACACATATATTACACATTCTAATTGTTCACAACTCACACTCTCTTATTTCACTTTATAAGTGAAACATGCACACATGCATGCACACTTGTATGCACACACACATACACATACATGTAATTCAAAACAACTTTTAAAATAACCTGTAAGGGAGCATCAATTCACACACAAAGGCAAACATATCAGAATACCACCAGAGGTCTCCCCAGCAAGCTTTAATTCCAGGAAATCAAGGGCCTAGGATGGAGTTTACTACTGTTGTTGGAAACACAATCTCCTCCTTACAAGTTTTCCACACTCACATCTTTTGCTTTGCTTTGTGACCCATTGAGCTTAACCAGTGCTTCCCATGTGTAGACTACTCCACTGGAGCATGTATAACTCACCCCTGAAAGCAGGGACTTCCCCCTCCCTCAACTGCTAATAGCTTCCTGGGGAGGGCCTGAGCCCTGTGAGCACTGTTCTCATCCACAACTGGTGATTGACAGGGCCATTGTAGTGCAAGTTCAGTGCAGATAATCACAGCTGCTGTGGGATGATGTTTCCAACAGAAACTTCATGCCTTAGAGCTGGTATTTCATAACTCTCCTCTCTATCCTGTAGCTCCTATGTTTTTCCTATTCCCTCTTCCAAGTTACTTCCTGGGCCTTCAGGGGTGGTCTAAATGTTCTATTCAGGACAGAACATTCAAACATCACTTATCCTTAGGACTTTGAATGGACACTTCACTCTTTGAATGTGCCTTCAGTGTTATTCACTGCAGAGAAAGGCTTCTCTGATTAGGTGGAAGTACTACTTGTCCACTGTACAAGCACAGATATTTAGAGGACAGTTTGACATCATGTCAATTTGACACAACAACAGTAGTAAGCTCTATTCTAGGCCCTTGATTTCCTGGAATTTAGGGCGGCTGAGGGGAGGTCTGGCGTTATTCTGATATGTTTGCCTTTGTATGTGACTATATGTTGTTTCCTTACAGGTTATTTAAAAAGTAGTTTTTAATAATGTGTGTGTGTGTGTGTGTGTGTGTGTGTACATGTGTGCATAAATGTATGTGTATAGACATGAATGTGCATGTGTATACGTGTGGGGGGGTATGCAGAGAACATGCTGGAATTCTCTCCTTTTACCACATAAGTCCTAGGGGTTAAGGGTCATCAGTCTTCACTGAAAGTGGGCAGGTGCTTTCCTTTCTGAGAATCCCACTCCCCTGACCCCAATTTTGATGTTGTTTCTTTCACTTTTATTTTTAAAAGCATTTTCACCTCTCCCTGAACTCCTTCTGTGCCTCCACCCCCATATTCAGTGTTGTTCTTAGGTTCATGTGCTTACAACTAACCATTTGCTATTGGATGACGTATCAAGGGGCTTGTCCCTTGAGAAGACCGAGTCTCCCTTACTAAGAGTTATTGGTTGTCTGTAGTTCTTTATCTAGGAGTGCCGAGAGTGAAAAGATATGTAAACTGAATATATGAATTTTTGGAGAGAAATTAAAAAGTGATATTTGAAATACAATAAAGTGAAAATGCTGGCAAAATTATAGTAAAAAAATTTAAAATACAACGAGCACATGGGCAAAAAGGAAAGATAGAAACACATGCCGTATATAGCTTGTTTCAGGGTCCTTGGAGACCAGTGACTGCCACTGTTTGCATGGCAATGAGATGCTCAGGTGAGCCTTCTGTCTAGGCATTTCTGCTGATACTAACTTTGCATTGAGCATTTGTTCAATGTCTGCCAGCACAGCTTTGCTGCAGTTCCTCCCTCTGTTTTTGTATCAGGGGCCTGTGTTAGCCACTACCAGCTTTCTAGTCTGTAGGTTGGGCAAGTTCCCTTGCTCCACAGAGACGCCCCATACCAAATCCTCCACCCATGGCTGATATTCTCATTGATACATCTCTCAATTTCAGTGGGGGTGTGGGAGGTACCTACCACGTTGTTGCTGGTACAGGCGGAGGACCCGACTTATTACATCCCAGATATCTTGAGTAATCTTGGAATAGCTGTGGCTTTCAAGAAGTCTGGAAACTTCAAAATTCTTGGGCTCCCCAGAAACTAATGAGAAATAAGTAGCTTCAGAGGTGAATCCATCCTCTGACCTAATGTTTAGGACTATCAGATTCCATTGCTATTCACAGTAGACAACTTCTACTGCAGACACTGGAGCCTGGAACTGTATTTGCCCGACTGCCTCGCTGTCTCCACGGCTCCATCCGTTTTGTTCATCAGCATCTGGTGCCTCAACTCCCCCAACTGCATTTCAAAGCTGTCTGACTTCACTGAGATGGCCAGTTAATTTCACATCTGTGCTTGTTCCATGTCGCTGGCTCCCCAGGATAACTCAGTTTTAAATGATGCTTCCCCTCTCAAAATGATTGGGGGGCCACTGCCTCTGAAGCCACAGAAGAATGCCACAGTGGGATTCCTTTCCACTGCGCACTCATCTGCCGGCGGAATCACTGTCTCCCCAAAACCTGTGACTGGATTTGAGGCTTCTGAGGCTATGACTGTCTTCAGAGCAGGACTGCCAGTCTCTTTCCGACACGTTTCCCAGGCCTACCTTTTGGACGAGGCTTCTGCTTCCCCCTCCCCATTCGCGGAGCCACAGAGTTGGAGAAGTATTCCTCTTGGCTTCCTCTCTGCAGCACATTGTCTTTTCCTCAGTACTTTTCAGGTATCTGATTATTACCTTGTGAACGCATCCTTGAATCTCTTCTTTCTCTGTCTTTAAAACAGGCTCTGCTTTTTCTTAGTCTTAAGAACAGTAATTACTGGTGTGTGTGTGTGTGTGTGTGTGTGTGTGTGTGAGATGAGGAGCCATGTGTCTGAAAGTCAAAGAATAACTTCATGGTGTTGGTTCTCTCCAACTCTTATTGGGCTTTAGATGTTGAACTCAGGCCAACAAGCTAGCAAGACAAGAACCTTTACCCATTGAGCTGGATTGACAGCCCTGTTATGTTCTTAGTCTGATTCTCCTTCACTACCTCACACAGAGAGTGGCTTCAAGTTGCCATCTCACTGAGGCATTTATTTCAAGATCAGCTAATTCTCTCTGAGAGAGGTAGGCACTTTTATTTTCCACTTTCCTAATTACTTCTGTTTATTTATTTTTAACTTTTAATTTTTTGTAGCTTTCCCCATGTATGTTCACTCTATGGCTCTGCTTTTCCTGCTTGGGCTAATGAACTTTGGTTCTCATTTAGCATGGGACCCTAAACCGTTGACTAAAGCTATACACATGTCAATGGGCTTTTCCATAAAGAAATCTATCAGTTGTGTTTTATTTCTTTATATTTGTTGGAGAAACCTGCAATATTAGATTCTATTTTTCTTTTCTCTAAGCTAGTCATGTTCTCTAAGGAGGGCTCTTCCCCCCAGGGAGTTTAAACCTGGCTCTCATCACCCTTGTGAGACTTGAGTGGGAAGAAAAGACTGGGGTATCAACATGTACTATGCCAATTTTCTCCTTCTTCTCCTTTCAAGGGATAGTGTCCTAGCTATCAACTGAATCTAACTTTCTTGCCCAGACAGAATTTATTCTTCATCTTATTTTCTGCCTGTCTATTGCCAGGTTATACAAAATGGGAGTGAGAAGGAGTGATGTGCTCTGGCAAGACTGATAGGTGGCAAACCAGCTCCATCCCTCATCTGCTGTCTGCCATCATTCCTTTCCTACGCCTGCTCATCACAGGAACTAAAGTCTGGGGAACTATGTGTCCATAATTATTTGCTGGTCATGTTCTGGGTAAGATCTGCAAATGGAAGACAAGTTTATAAGATCTGAGGTGCAAAAGGTGCAAACTATACTACTGTTGTCTGGCTGTAGTGGTTGGTAATTTTGTGGACTTGAACAAAGATGAGCTTTTGTGTCAGATTCATGGTGATTCCCTCTGAATTGCATGCTGTGATGCGGTGGTAAGCCGTGGGCCTCTCAGAAGCTCTTGTATGTACCTAGACCTTTAAAGCTTATAACACACCTCCAGAAGAGCCATACCTTTCCCTGCTCTGTCTTTCTTTAATCTTTACAAGTTTTGTAGACAGTACTTTCCCACATTAAATTCCTTTCTAGTGGGTGTTGTCAAATTGTTGCTTGAATGGACTTTCAGCCAGTCCCTTTGTATGGAGACTCAACTTTGCTCCACGTGTGTGGATAGCTTGGCGACTTGGGAACTTCTCAGCTTTATTGCAATTGCTCTCATGTTTGATAGATCAGTTAGCATTCTTGCCTACTTGCCAGGTTCTAATAATGCTGGTGTTTTCTCTGAACCTCTGTTTGCTTTGGGAGATTTATGATTTTAATTAAAAAATGAGTTTTCATTTGTTACTTTGTAATGTACATTTGGGAGGAAGTAGCATCACATATGTTATTGACGTCATCACCGCTCCATATCAGCTTCCTCATTCACCCTTCAACACTTTCCTACATGGCCTCTGAGCAACCCTCAGCCTTGCCTCATTTACCCTTCAACCCTCTCCCACGTGAACTCTGACCTTCTCTTGTACCAGTTTTGCTTCACTCTAACTGCATGGATCTTTCTTCACAGCCCTTGAACCCACCAAGGTCTTTCTTGCTTCAGGACATTTTAAGTATCACTCCTCACTCCAGCAAGTCTGACATGTACTTGTCCTGGCCATCTCCGAGCAACCCTGCCTGACCACACTCACTCACATACAAACTGAAGTATTGCCCTGTCTTTCACAGAATGTGGAAATTCCCCCTTATAGCACTTGTACTTTTATCATATTAATTAATTAGGTAATTAATCAGTCATCAGTCTACCCTATAGTAATACAAACTTTAAATTTATTATATATAGCCAGATCTCCACTCATAATTTACTAAGCATGAGAAAACATATTTGAAATAAAATTTATAGAAAGGGAACATTATGTACTGTCTGTCCTGCCTACTAGGACAGGAGCAATCTCATTCAAGCAGAAAGAACATTATAAAAGATCAATTTCTTGAAAGATTCACCCTCAAAATATATATTTCCCCATGCTGTTTTAATTCTACAAACTATCGCCAAGAATAAAAGGGAACAAGATCAATTTATAGGCTATGAGGCTTAGTATCCCCACAAGCTCTTCCTTTCTTTTCTCTTTAATAGTAATAAAGAAAGAAAACCTATTCATTTTCCTTTTCATCCCTTTAGGCTTGAGTCTATGGTACAAACATCCTTAATAGTGTTCAAATGAAAGAAGAAAAAAAATGCGAGAGTGATGAGAAAATTAATATAATGAAATAATCAATGCAAATGACATTCTATTGTCCACAAAAACCCTCAATCAGCTTTCTTAGAATTACTGAATCTGATGAGTAATTGTGGCTTCATCTCTAATTGTAAGATCAAGGCATGCTGTCAGAAGCACCGCCAACATGAAGTAGATGCTTGATGGCATTCGTTTTATGTTAGAACTTTAAAGACATTGAAAACCATCATCAAAACCATATCACAAACAGCAACTCGGAACTGAAAAAACCCCAAATTTGGTAAAAATAGAAATTTTACACTTGTCATCAAATAAAACCTACCAGTGAATTATTTTTCTAGTGCTTTCAGGAATATGAAATCTTGGCAGAATATTTTAAATAATGATTTCTTACTGTATCTTTAACAAATAATAGAATTTAGTGTGTGTCCATGCAGCAAAAAATATCAGGTATTATTGGTAGAGGGACAGAAGGAGGAGATTGAGAAGAAGAAGAAGAAGAAGAAGAAGAAGAAGAAGAAGAAGAAGAAGAAGAAGAAGAAGAAGAAGAAGAAGAAGAAGAAGAGGAGGAAGANGAAGAAGAAGAAGAAGAAGAAGAAGAAGAAGAAGAAGAAGAAGAAGAAGAAGAAGAAGAAGAAGAAGAAGAAGAAGAGGAGGAAGAGGAGGAGGAGGAGGAGGAGGAAGAGGAGGAGGAGGAGAAGGAGAAGAAGAAGAAGGAGAAAAAGGAGAAGAAGAAGATGTAGAAGAAGAGTACTTTAATTGTTCTGTGAAAACATATAGGGATGTATCCAAGTGTTTTAATTCTTCTTTACATTGTTTTGGGAAAATGACTCTAGCATCTTATGAATACACATGCACCATAACAGTTGGCAATTTATAAAATGTTTCCCATGTATTACTCATTTTACAATAAATTTTACGTTTATTATTTCCTAACCTCATTAGACCTTATAAAATGATGTGATTGAGTTAAGCAACCATTAAGTGTCTTTCTAGTCTTGCTGTTCTAATGTTCTCAAACTGTGACTTGGCCTAATCATGAGCACAGCTCAGTAAATCCTTTCCCCCCTTGTGTTTCTGTGTTTGTCTCTGCCACTTTGGTGTTCTCCCAGTAGACACATCTAAGGACATGCTGATTAAATTAGTCAAATTAACTCTTTGCCTGACTCCATCCTCATTAGGCTAATGAGCAGACGAGGAGTACATCTGCGTGTCTCAGTTGTCTTGGGTCAGAAGTACTGTCATCAGGAGCACCCGTGAAAAGTTGTAATCATAACATTCCTTGAGCATTTGTAAGCTGGCAGCTCAGGAGGAAGCATGTGACTCAGCTGTATAGAAGCTGTAATGTACTGGGCGATCCCATTTTCTCTGCTGCGTTATTAAGAAAAAGGTGTAATTGTGTTTCCTCCTCCAGGAAGGAATTTTTTGGGAGGGCAAGTATGAAAGATGCTGAGCCATATTTATCAGCATAGAGGAGATCTTTACAAGTGTGAATTGCAGTGGTATGATTAGATCTTAGTGATGGAGTAACTGTGTGAGTCGCAGCTCTACAGATCTGTTTATGATGAAGTGTGTGTTTGCGGGCAGGGGATAAGAGGTGACTTAGAGATACACGTAGGGAATGACAGAAGAGTAAGGGTGAGCTAGCAACCAGTTTCAAAGGTTGAGAGGGAGTGTGTTTTGGATTCTAAAAGGCATGCTTCCTCTGTCGAATTACACACCACCGTGTTCATTTGACTAAGTGGCATTTCATATTACATATTAAGCATGGCTCTAAAACTTTTATACTGGATTTAAAAACTGATTTATCAATGACTTTTAATGCTTGCCTATAATTATAAAGTGTGAAACATTAAGGGCTGGCAGCAAAGTGGCCAGTGCATGGGAGGTGCCAAATATATGTGTTCCCCTGGACTTAAGGGCATGGTGAGCAGCAGTTGTGTTGGATTTTATGGCTGGCAAAGTCCCCATGAGAGCTGGCAGTGGCCTTCACTATAGCTTCCTCGGTCTGCGTGAATAGTGTGAATGAAACCGTGCTACCTCAGGGATTGTGGCCAGTTTACAAGGGCAACACTTTACTTTTCCCAAAAGAGAAAAGATGGTCTCTTTAACCTCTGATTATTAGGGTGAGGCTAAAGTCTCTCTCCTGAAAGTGCTCAGTTGTACCCCTTATTCCTTATTACCTGGGCTCAGCTCAGTTGTACCCCTTATTCCTTATTACCAGGGCTCAACATGAAGATGTGAATATATGCAAACAATTCATGTCTAATATTCTGATCATTGTGAGGAGATTATGAATCTTTGAGAAGTGTAAGATCATATTAAAAATTATGGATCTGTATTCAACAGTTCTTCTTAAAAATATTTATTGTATATCAGTACACTGTAGCTATCTTCAGACACACCAGAAAAGGGCACTAGATCTCATTACAGATGGTTGTGAGCCACCATGTGGCTGCTGGGAATTGAACTCAGGACCTCTGGAAGAACAGTCAGTGCTCTTTACCACTGAGCCATCTCTGCAGCCCACAACAGCTCTTGAATCTGTTTGCTTTCAATTTTAATACTTCCCAGCTGTGTGGCTCGCTCGTTATCGAGCACAACAATCAGTGGACATGGCAGCTGTGCTTATGGCTCTGTGGCAGCTGAGAATACTGTCTTCTGGGAACCCCAGGAGATCCAGAGATTGCCTGACATATTCCCTGTGTTAATAAAGTCTATGTCTGAACACCCCTTGACTCTCCCATCCCCAGCCTTCCTAGGATGCTTGCCCATTGCAGAATACCTAGACCTGCTTTTGATGCAGGGATCAGACTTACTGTTGAGACAAGTGCTGTGAAGAAAACAAAGGCTTTGGTAATAGAATACTCCTTTGGCCTCATACTGTTTCAGCTTTCCACTGCTGGGTTATGTCCTGGCTTTACCTCCTGCCATCTGTCTGTTCTTATCACAATGCCTGAAACTGTAAAGTGGGGAGTAATTAAATCCACAGTATACCATCAAATCATTATACCATTGTATGATTCATATACTGCCCACTACATACCAAGCTCTTGGAAAATGTCAGCTGTGCTTATGAATGTAACCCATGGAGAATGGAGATGAAACCATCATTCCTTGAATCAAACTATCACAATGGTTAGTGATACCATCTTTCGATTTGACGATGTACAGTTTTACTTGATTTGATGAAGTAAACTCCTTATATCCAAAATCAGGTTTCAGAGCTATTACTGGCTCATTGAACTCCAGTGAATATTATCAACATGGTTCCTCTTGCAGAATGAGGGTAGTGCTGTGGCCCATTTTACCCAGTTGGAAAGGCTATCCCAGATAAGCCTTTAAGCCCTACAGAATCATTGAGTATGGTGAAGGATAACTGTGTGGAAGTGACACACATGCCAGCCCATGTCTGCACAGTGGCTACAGGGCACTTTAGAATTGGTGTTGAAATACTAGAGCATGACAAGGCATGGCAAGAGCATGGCCACCCACAACACAGCATGCTCAGAAGTCTGGGAGTTACAGTGTATATAGTAAGCTTAAGGGATGTGGGGAGGACTTGCTGATATGTTCCTTCAGCCTTAGTTGTATGTAGAATAAAAAACCAGGAATATAGAAATATTTACCTCCATGGGCTTCTATGAAAGAAATGACGTACCAGAACAAAGTTTGTTACTATAAAGATATAAGTGTCTCCTAGACCAGATATGAAGATAAACATTCATATAGCAAAGGAAAACTGTCTATCTGAAAGCTCATTGATCAACAGAGTGGCAGGTCACAGATGGACTTTCTGCATCTAGTTGTCTGTTCTGAGGCTGTTTTCCCTAAACTCTGAGCCCAGCAACTTGTCTGAGCATAGGAACAACCCCATGGAACTACAATGACTTTGGCACACCAGGATTTGAGGTTCTGTCATAAACTGATTCCATATCCATTAAGCCACTGATGGACTTCTAGACCTACTGATGCAGCAGGAGAGATTTGATATTTGGTGCATATTTTAAAGCCTGCATCCTATATATTAAAGATGGAGTATCATGTACCTAGGTTTGGTCTTGAATTCCTAATCCTCTTGTCTTCCCCTCATACAAACTGAAATTATAAATGTCTGCCTGATGTATTCTGGAATCTTAATACCGATCTTGTGAATAGGATGGGTGTGAAATTATTTGCCTGCGCTGCTTACCTTTGGAAGTACCAAATTTATGTACAGTCTTCTCATCTGAGACCAAGTTTGGTGAAAATACAAAGTGTTTTTCTGTTTCTGTCATGTTTTTGAAAGCCAGCTGGCTTTTCCCCCAGTGCACTGTGTGCATTGATATGACCTGATTGTACAATGGCTACCACAGCCTTTATTATTGCATGTGGTACTAAAATTGCTATTATCATCACCATTGAAAGACATGTAAAGGGAATTTAGAACTTGCCTCTTAATTTGAACTTCATACTACAATATCCAAACTATTGAACATGAAATTATTTACAAATGCTTTGCTTTGACAAAAAGAAACAAAAGGGACTTTTTGCATAAATCATCTCAATTTGCTGTTCTAAAAATTTATTTTTTTGAGAACTTCATACATGGTACTTTATATCATTTGTAGCCTACATTCTTCTGTCTTCATGTTCTTTCCTCTCCACACTTCCCAACTCTATGACCTCTTCCTCCTTAATTATAATTATTTACACACACACACACACACACACACACACCCCTACTTAGTGCTCTCTGTGTGTGCATGTGGGCCTTTAGGGATGGGCACTTGGCACTAAGGAATTGTGAACCTATTGAGGGGCTCATCTTTAGGAAGGATGGATTCTCCCTTTAGCTGTCATTGGTTGGGTGGAGCTCTTCGTCTAGGTGCTAATGTTTTGTTTATATGCTTTTTGTTTTATGTGTCTCAAGATGAAGTTTGAAAAACAATGCATTTTTACTTGTTTTACTTTAGTTGCTATTTGTAATGGTTCAGTGCGATATTAGAGATGTGTGTGTTACTTCCAATTGAACATCGATGAACATAGGAAGAGGAGACCTTTCAAGCTTCCTTCCCACTGTGTCTCATTTGCTGCTGGTAGAGAAGTTAGAGGTCACCACTGTGCCTTGTATCACCACACCATGCTGCCTGATCATGTGCACCGTGACTGTTGACAGTCATGGCCGTAAAGATCATGGCAGAACCATCGCTGCAGATCTGTTCACGAATTACAGCGGTCTGCCCGCACTCTCTCTGTAGTCACAAGCACTGTTTGCTCTAAATGTGTGATGGCATCACATTTATACCACCAATTCTGTAACTCTATACATGTTTAAAGAAGTTATCCAGGAAAGAAAATCTAGTTTGTTGTGATGGAAAAAGTTGGATTCCCAGAGAGGCATCATTCTGGTCTTTTCATTATAGCCTCAGATTTAAAAAAAAAAAAAAATCACCCAGCTCTATCCCAACACAACTCTCCAAATGGCTCTGTATCCTTTATAAACCCTTTTTGCTTTGCTGCTGTTTCCTTCTGAGACTTCCTGTTTTTCACTGATTCTACTCTGGTCTGTTGAAAATACTAAAACATTTTTCTTTCTCATCAGATCTGTTCTCCGCAAATCCCTCTGCTGCCTTTCCGAACCACGTCTAAACTTTGTAAGATTTTTCTTTCTTCTTCTTCTTTAAGTTTCCTGTCTGACTGAAAATTTAAACCAATCAAAAGAAATAATAACAATAGTACAACTTCTCAATTCTCAGCAATATAGAATTCTGCCAACGAGAAGGAAAAGAAAATTAAGCAACCAAATACATGTCCATACCATGCTGGGAAGAACAGCTTTAGGAAATTATTAGATTTCCTTCTGTAAATGTCTTAGTAAAGAACCTGGCATTTTGTTAAGTTTCCTTCGCTTCCCCAAAGGGTGTGAATTATCTAGGAAAGCGCTTTTATAAAGGCAAATATGAACTAGTTATAAATCGAGTAAAATAGAAAGCAAGGAGACCAGGAAGGAGGGAGGGAAGAGAGGGAGAGGGGGAAACAAGTGTGCCATGGGGTCACTGTGCAAGCACAAAGAGAAAGACATAGGAGAAATACAAAGATCTGGCGCTAAGGGATAGTGTGACAGGAACCTGTGTAGTAGAAAGATACAGCAGGGTTTTTCATAGAAGAAAGAAGAGCTGGACCTTTCTAGTTTCTTTAGAACATCATGGGATAGATTTGGCTCCTTCAGCTTTTACTTCTGCCCCAAGGACTTGCTAGAAATTGATGTGCAAGAAACAACCATTGAACCATTCACTAGAGATTCATAATCAAATAAAAAAATTGAAATTTAATTCTGCTCCCATTTTGAAGATGTACTGTTTATTGAACAAGTTATAAAAGCACTTTACAATGCACCACACATATTTCTTATTGGCTGTGTCAAAGGGTATCGTCTCTTGGGACAAGTGGTTGTGGTGTTTTCTGTAAATATCATTTGGGTCAAGACCTGTTGATCCTGACTCACTGGTACTTTGAGCTATTACAGGAAGCCTGGGCTACTTGGATGTGGGATGGATGGATGACTCAGTGAACAGGGTCTTCTGAAGCAACAGGAATATTGAACTTGATAGCTGAATACAAGAACAGAATGATAGTCAGTCGAGTCAGCCTCCCACGAGCAGGATCAGAACGTAATAAAGCTCTCAGTTTTCAGAATTCCTTTTTGGAGAATGAAATAAATCAGAAATTAGCTCTAAGACAAAGCACAATTTTGACGAAGGTACATTACAATTAGCATCAACTGTATTGATGGGTGTATGATGCAGAGTGGACTACCCACACACTCTGGATGCATCTGCTCTTCTGCAACTGCTTATTTAGGTGGAGTTTTATTAGTTTTCTATGCTGAATGTCTTGCCTTGAATCTCTTTTCCTTTCACATTAATGAACAGCAACAAGAAGCCTTCTCATTTATAAATAAAGACCAGAGAGCAATCAATAGAATGCCACTAATATGTTTTTCAAGATTAATAGGTGTTAATAAAATGAGGTGATAAAATTGCTAATTGGATTCGTTAGGTGGAACTGCAGCAAGGAATATTTTTAGAGGCTTTGGAAACATTATTCTTTCTATTCGAAGGAGGCGGATTGGAAGACTCCCCTTGTGTTGAGTTCGGGAGTGGCCTATTTTTCTTTGGAAAGTCTCTACTTATTTTATTTATGGACACAGATCCATAACTTCCTGAGAGCAGCGTGCTCAGTTTTCTCAAATTTTCTTCTCTGTTGCAAAATGACAGGGTTCAAAATTACTTGATTTAAATTGATACGATTTTCTCTGGAAAGCTGCAAAAAGGCAGCAGGCAGCAACTATTTTTGCATTTACTATTTTATTCTTAGTGCCCATATACTTACCCACTAGAACTGCTATGAATAAACATTTGATATTTGTCTCCTTTTACAGTGTTGCATGCAGGACAGTAACCATGAATCCTATGGTACATGTGTGTATATTCATACATTCGCGTCTTTCCAGAAAACAATGCTTCACATACAGTTAGAAGAATTTCAGTTGTTAGCGCGCCCTCTGTGTTTATGTATGTGAGTGCACCGTGACTCATTTATAAGCACAACTTCTGTGGTTGTCTGTCCTCACCTTCTACCTTCTACCTTGTGTCCATCAGCCAAAATGGCATGAAGGCTTCCAGGGGTTATCTTGTTTTCTCCTCTTCTGTTATGGTAGGAATGCTAGGATTACAGACATATCATACTATTTAAGTCCTGCCCTCCATGGAACCCAGTGATCTACACTCAGGCCCTCACATTTGCTTATCATTTTACTCACGGAACTCTCTCTCCAGCTCGGAAGAATTATGTTTTTCATAAAGAGGTTATAATTTTGATTTTTAAGGTCAAATGCAAGAAAATATGTTTCTAGACTTGAACATATTGTAGAGGCTTAAAAATTATATGTCTTGCCTTAAAAGACTTATTTATAGAGATTTATCTCCAAATGTTAGATTGAAAATTCCAACAGAGTCTTATCACTTTCATAGTTACCACAATGTCTCCTCACAGGCCTGTACACTTTACCTAGTAGTCTGAGATCTTTCTTTAAAAAAATCAAGTTCCTAAATCAGGTTATCACCAAAGCCACATACAGAGTAAGACTGGAAAAGATAAAAGTAAAGAATTAAAATTTGATAGGTAGGAGAGTTATACGCTTATTCCTGAGCAAACAGTGAGCTCTAGTTTTAGCACAAGTTTCCCAGAAGTAACACAGGAAGGGAAATATGGTGGATAACTATTTCTCTACCAAAAGGGATGCAGGCCACTTGCACCAGAATAGCAAGCTTTTCCTGTTGAATTGCACGCATCATATAGCTCTGAATAAGGATCCTGAGCTATCTTGAAGAAGTTTTTGAAATAGAGAAGAAAACCTCCTTCATGTTTCTGGTATGATTACTTTTTTTTATATCGATACTTTAAAAGCCCCTGCTTGCCTCCTATTAAGGTGTAACTCAAGTTATTATGAATAAAAGTGTTGTGTGGAAAATTGTCATATCCTGGATGTTAGGTGGCCAGCTAGAGCTTATACAAGCAAAGAATTGCTGGAAAAAGTTCAGCATAATAACAGCAGCTATAAAAATAAACCCAATCAAACCTGTGCTAAACAAACATGCACCTGGCAAGTAATCTGCTGTGTGTGTGTGTGTGTGTGTGTGTGTGCGCATATGTGTGCATTTACGTGAGTATTCCTGGTTAGGGGCAGAATTTTTCCTAGAAACCTCTGCTCTCTGATTGGAAATCAGAAAATCCTGTAAAGGTTTAAATATAAAATATCCTGCGCAGCCTCATGTGTTGAACACTTGGTTCCAGCCAGTGGTGTGTTTTCAACGGTTGTGGAACCTTTTGATCATAAGGCCTAGGATTTTAGGGCCAGGGCTTTAAGACTTATGACATTGCTTCACATCTAGCTAGAATGCTTTGTTTCTAGGTCCACAATGATACAACAAGTCTTTGCTGCCAGAGATGAAGTCCTGCCTCTTTCTCTGGATGATACCCCTTAAATCATGAGCCAAGATAAATTCAAAATAAGTAGCTTGCCTATGGTACTTTGGTCAGTGTTTTGTAATAGCAATAAGAAAAGTAACTATTATAAATCCTAAGGTTTTTTTTTTTCTGGCCCTGTAAGAAAATTCACTATTTATTCTACTAAATGGACATAGCAATAAAATGACTCCCAGTGACAAATCGCTGTACCGGCAGAACAGTGACTCACTCAGCCCTCATCAGAGAAGGTGACTGCTGCAGGAGATGCCAGTGAGTACAGAGATCCACCACTGGTGACATCACAGCGCTCAGCCCTGAATGTGATGCCTATGTCACACTCACTTCTCGGCAGCTCAGGGATCTATGCAGAAGAGGGCCTAGAAAGAGTGTAAGAGCCAGAGGCGGTAGATGACATCAAGGATGTGACATCAGTGTTGATGGTCCCCACAGGGCAGATGCACACAAGAACTCACTGAGACTGAAAGAAGGCGCAGAACCTGAATAAGCTCAAGCCAGACACAGCCCCAACGCACAGGTTATGCTTTTCATTTAAATATAAAGATTATCTTTAAAAATACATTATTTATAATTTAATACAAAAACAGGACCCAAAGACTAATTTTATCAAGAAGCAATTTACTGTACAGTTCAGTTCAGTTAGTGAATTAGTATCTGGAAGCTAGGGTGCCCAGAGCATTGTAAAGTTGAGGCTTTTATACTTTTTGGCTTCTCTGTTTCTTACATATATGACTACATGCATTCTGTTTGGGTGCTTTAACCTCCTGGGGAGTGGAGGCTAATATGAGGAGGGAGGGAGGAGGAGGGTTGGAGGAGAGAGGCATGGTCAGTCCTCATATTCACACGTGTGTCCTGGCCAGCCTGCACACACGCACACGCGCACGTGCACGCACACACACGCACGCACACACACCCACGCACCCACCCCCACACCCACGCACACGCACACACACACACCCATGCACCCACCCCCACCCCCACACAAGGACATAAGCACGTGACTCTTTCTTGTTTTTCTTCTTAGTTGCCTAGGGTCCCTGCTTTCCTTTACCATAATCTTACTGGAAACTCTGGGGTTTTGTCTTATTTTCATAACCAAATGAGCCTGCTTTATCCATGAAAAAGATCACAAATCAGACAGAGATAACATTACGAAGGAGCTTTTTTTTTTGTCCTAGTGATGCAAAACCAGAGGGTAGCACACAGAAGAGGAGCCTTCGTGGGTCCCTGGAAGACAGTCTGCTTGTGTGTCCTGAAGAGGAATGTGTGAAGCTCCTTCACTGACTATAATTCTGCCACTGCAGTTCTCCAATGTGCCCAGTTTCTAGTTCTACCAACCACAACCTCACCAGCACCAATCCTGCTGAGTCTTCGAGGAGATGCTCTCTCTCCTCAGTGTCAGACTGAGTACAGTCCTCAAAGGTCACCAGTACTTGCCCTCACTGGAGTACAGTCTTCCAAAGGCAAGGCAGATATCTGGCATTGTCCTGGTTACTGGAAAGGCCTGCGCAGCTGCAGCCGTAGCTTCTGCAGCAGCTGTGGTTGTGGGGATCCTTGAAGCTGGAGTGTAGTTTTTAAAGCTTCTGTTAGGTGTTCAAAGAGGGGAAATGTTCTAAAGAGCGCCTCCCCACTGTTCTAAATGGGAGTGACTTCAGTGAGCACTGTAGGTTCAGGGCAGCCAGGATAGGAAAGGGCGTGACAGCTGTCAATCTAGAGGTGAAATCGACCAGGGTCCTTACAATCCAGCTTCTTTGAAGGAAGAGTAAACATTAAAGGGTCCAGATAATGCAAGCTTATTGTTTTGTTTGGTTGGTTAATTTGTTTTCTGAGAGCAACTCCTGTAGTACAGGTTGGCCTCAAAAATCAATATAAAACCAGAGATGATCTTGAACCCCTGGTCTTGAGCCCTCCATCTCCTAAGTGTTTGGTTACAGGCATGTACCACCGCACTGGCTTGCAGACTTATCATCATATTATTGTGTGTGTGCATGCATGTGTGTATGTGTTTAGTTGAGTTTTTGTTGTTGTGCTGTTTGGAGATTATAGTTCAAAGTCAGCATTTCTCCTTCCCCTTTCTCACTCTGAACTCTTCTACATAATGCTCCCAATTCTCCTTTAAATTGATGGCCGCTTTCTTTCTCTAAGTGTTATTGTATGCATATATATATATATATATTTGTATGTAAATATGTCACTAAATATAACCTGTGGAGTCGATAGAATCTTACTTGTATATATGTTGTCAGAGCCATTTGGCGCCGGACCACCAGTTGGTGTCCTCTTCCCCAGCGAAGAACATCTTCTACTCCTTGCTTACTCAATTGCCTCTAGTTCTTTGTGTGGGTTGAGGCCTTGTGCACTTTGGTATGCTAGTTGGTGTCCTCCTTGGGCTGTCGTGTTGGTGAGACTTTGTGGGTGTAACTTCTGGTACTACCAAGAAGTGTGTTCTCACAGCCAACTCCTGTAGCCAGGAGTTCTTATGATCTTCCTGCCCCCTCTTCCACGGTGTTCCTGAGCCTGGGGTCCTATGGGAATGTTTTCCAGATGTGTGCGTTAGAACTGGGCTCCACAACTTTACATTTGATTGGCGGTGGTTTTCTGTAATGGCCTCTGTTTGTTTGTTGCAGAGAGACGTTTCCTTGATAGAGTCCAAAGATGACACTTGATCTGTGGGTAGAAGGATAAATGTTTATAGAATGTGTGAGGGGCTGTAGGGAATGTGCTGGTTGGGTACATGAATATAGCTGAGCCTTTCTGCACTGGAATCCTCCCGCTCCCACCTGCCTTTTCCCATCGAGACAGCTAATCTTCTCTATTCTCTATCACCCACCCACCCTCAAAAATTCAAAATATTTTCTCAGATCTCTTGAAGCGCCCTCCTTATGGACAAATGTCCCTTTTCTTATGTACTAGGCAGGGTTAGGGAAGGAGAGGACTAACCCGTGTCTTCACATCTGGAAACCAGAAACCTACGACCCTATTCATCATAAATCAATATTGAAAATGACGTACAATGATAAATTCTAAATGCTGTTCAATCAATAAGGTACATGTGTATACTTAAATTGCAAAGTAGATCCCACAAATTCTACTTTTGAATCTAATTTAATGAACAGGGGTACTCGGGCTACAAACTCATGACACATGTTGGTACACAGAACAGAATTGTCTTCACAGACTGACCCGGCTTTCTCCTTCCCCCACCAAAGCGATGATGGCTATTAGTGTATTTGCATACCGAGAAAATAGCAAGTTTCTTTTACTTTCTTCTTTTCATAATGTTAGATATAGGCATTTGTCTATCTTATCTTATAGTCAAAAATGATAAAAAAAATCACATACTACTTTCCTTATCTCTATTTTTTTCCCAAGAGTAAATCATTCAGATCTGTTATAAATGCTTTTTATCTATGAATGGCTAAATCAATGACAGCCTGATTATTTTATTATCTAATTCCCAGATTGGTTGATTCTATATTTCCAATCCCCTTCCCATTTCTGAAATTTAGATGCTTATCAGTTTCCTGGACAGCATTTCTTCTGAGATGTATGATTACTTCTTGCCACTTTCTCAATAAGTCAAAGGGGTGGCAGAGTTATGGAAAGGCCTTTATAATTAAGCATTACCAACGCAGATACGTCTTTCCAGTTAGCCACTCCTATACATTCATTTTTATCATAATGGGTTTAGAATGTATATTTTTATCCACATTCAGTATTGTAAATTATTTCTCAAAAGTCTCTGAGATGTTCCTTACTAATACGTTCAAACAGTATGACCAAGACAGGAAGTATGTTCCCAAATAAGACAGGAGGCTCTGCTTAAATGTGCGTCATGGGACATTTCATTTATGTGGAGTTTGTATGCATTACTAGTTTTTCAGATTGAAAACAAACTGGTTATGGAGGTGAGAATACTAATATTTTTGTCTAAGTTGTTATGTTTTTTTTAGCTCAGGTGTGACAAGAAGAATCTCAGGACAGGTAAACTGTCAGGAGGAGGGAAATGAGGTGGGCTTATGGACATCATATCAGAGATAGACTGCGGGAAGCATCCAAGAGAGATGATGAGTACTTTGATGAGTCAGGACTAAGGATGGTGCCGGACAGAGAATTCATGGTGGGTCTGATGCAAGGAGCACCAAGGGGAAGAATTCTTGAAAGGAATGTACATTATTTCGTTAAAGAGATAGGCACTTCCCCTATGCTTTTAGCAAGGAATAGGGTGGACATGCTTCCCCGACACATGTGCATGCCTTCCCTGAGGGGTAGTCTCTTCTTGCCCAACTGGAATGTTTGCTCTTCATCCAGGATTGAGATTTCATTCTCTTGAACAAAAGGAAAATGTTTCCCTTAAGGGGCCTTCACTACCCTACACACTACTGAGGTGAAAGGCAAAGACACAAGGAGAACCCCACAAATGGGAGCATTTGCCGAGCACTAAGAGGGGGTTTTTCAATTCCAGAGTGCAGGTTACCAACAAGGGCAACTTCCAACAGCCACACTGTAAACAAATTATCTAGCCTGAATATTTGATAACAAGCAAATAAGAAGCACCAGAGTAGCCTTATATTTAAAAATGACTTTAGTGATTATTTTTAGCTTTCTATAAATCAAAATAAAAACCAGTCAAACAAAGAACTTTAAATACACTGCTTACATATATAATTCTAAAACTAAAACTCAAATATGCTATTGAGAAACATATTGGAGGTGAGAGGGCAGGTTATTATCCTGAAGTTTGGACACAATTCAAATGCCTTCAAAATTCCTATTTAAAACTATTATTTTTAAATTGCTGAAAATGTATTTGAAAGAAAGTCTGCACTTTCTAATCATTGGCTGTTCTTTCTTTCCCCAAGGTACTCCAGTCTGCTCGATCAATTCTTTATTCAGCTTTTAAATAAAAAAACCCATTCTCATCTCAAGGCTCTTCTCTTAGCTGGGAGGTACATTGTTGCATGCAAAATATGTTGGGTAGCCTTCTGTATGCCTCCTCCTTGACACCTTTGTCCCCTGTGGGGACCATCAATTGAAGAGAGACAGAGACAGATGAGAGCAAAGAGAGAGGGAGGGAAGGAGGGAGAAAGGGAGAGAAGGGGAGAGAAGGGGAGGGAGGGGGAGAGGGATGGTA